>NC_056726.1:835872162-836149662 GCF_019279795.1 Protopterus annectens | reverse complement strand
AAATTTCCACGGCATTGAATATACCATGGAACACAGTGAAGATAGTTATCAAAAAGTGGAGAAAATATGGGACGACAGTGACGTTGCAAAGAACAGGACATCCCTCCAAAATTGATGAAAAGACAAGATGAAAACTGGTCAGGGAGGCTGCCAGGAGACATAAAGCAACACTGAAGGAGCCGCAGGAATTTCAGGCAAGTACTGGCTGTGTACTACATGTGACAACAATCTCCAGTATTCTCCATATGTCTGGACTATGGGGTAGGGTTGCAAGGCAGAAGCCTTTTCTTACACAGAAAAACATCCAGGCCCCGCTAAAATTTGCAAAACAATACAAGTCTTCCAAAAGCATGTGGGAAAATGTGTTATGGTCTGATGAGACGAAGGTTGAACTTTTTGGTCACAATTCCAAAGGGTACATTTGGCTCAAAAACAACACTTTGCATCACCAAAAGAACACCATCCCCACGGTGAAGCATGGTGGTGGCAGTATCATGCTTTGGGGTTGCTTTACTTCAGCTGGAACTGGGGCTTTAGTCAAGGTGGAGGGAATTATGAACAGTTCGAAATACCAGTCACTTCTGGCCCAAAACCTTCAGGTGTCTGGTAGAAAGCTGAAGATGAAGAAGAATTTCACCTTTCAACACAACAATGACCCCAAGCATACATCCAAATTAACAAAAGAATGGCTTCACCAGAAGAAAATTAAAATATTGGAATGGTCCGGCCAGAGCCCAGACCTAAATCCAATAGAAAATCTGTGGAGTGACCTGAAGAGGGCTGTGCACAAGAGATGCCCTCGCAATTTGACAGATTTGGAGTGCTTTGCAAGGAAGACTGGGCAAATATTGCTAAGTCAAGATGTGGCATGCTGATAGACTCCTACCCAAGAAGACTGAATGCTGTAATTAAATCTAAAGGTGCTTCAACAAAGTATTAGTTTAAGGGTGTGCACACACACAACAAAGTATTAGTTTAATGGAGTGCACACTTATGCAACCAGCTTACTGTAGTTTTTTTATTTTTTATATTTTTTCCCCTAACAGATTTGTTTGTTTTCATTTGAATTGTACAGGTTATAGGTCACATTAAAGGTGGGAAAAGTTTTGAAATGATTTACTGTGGTCTCATTTTTTTATATCACTAAAAAAACGGGCATTTCAACAGGGGTGTGTAAACTTTTTATATCGTGTGTGTGTGTGTGTGTGTGTGTGTGTGTGTGTGTGTGTGTGTGTGTGTGTGTGTGTGTGTGTGTGTTCATAGGTTCATAGGTTCATACTAGGCTATCTGCCCTAGGGCATTTATAAGCCTAGCCCAAAGTTTTGTGGCTTTCACCACCCCTGAAGTTTGAAGGATACTATGCCCATTATTTTGCTGTGCCTCTGTCCAGCAGTGACACTGAGGTGATTCCCGGGGTAAACCTGCGATCTCCCATCCATTGGTTAAGATTTCTCTTGAACAAAGCCAGCGAGGTGCTCTGCCTCACTTGTACCGGGATTTTGTTCCACAGCATAGGGAGTCTCTGGGTGATGAATCTGTCCCTCCAGCGCGTCCTATTTATAACCGTGTTAAGGTTTAAGTCTCTTGCTCTTGTAGTTCTGATGGATTTAGATTTTTTGAGGTGGAGCATGTTCATTAATTCCGGGTTGGACATGGCCTTGTATGTCAGGCACAGGTCACCTCTGAGCAGATGGTATGTGACTGAATAGAGCTGGAGTTCCTTCAGTCAGGCAGCATAAGACATATTTTTAAGACCCTTTATCCTTTTGGTGAGGAATTTTTGGGGCCTTTCTAATTGCTGCAGGTGTCGGGTAAGATACATTCCGAATGGGGCATTGTACTCAATCATTGGTCTGATGAGTGATGAGTATAGCGGAACAATGACCTCCCTTGATCTAGATGTGAATCCCTTCATGATCAGGTGGGCAATGTAGAAGGTCTTCCTAACTACTTTGGCAACGTGAGTGTCAAACGAAAGGTTACTGTCAACCTGGGTCCCCAGATCCCTGAAAACCTCTTCTGTGCTTAGTGGATTGCCACCTATATGGTAGCTAGGGGTAACCTTGTTTTTCCCGAAGGGTATGACTATGCATTTTTTGGCGTTTAACTTTAGGCCATGGCTCTGGCACCAGTTATCCGTTTCTATGAGACCCTTCTGAAGGATATCTGTGTCTGATGTGTTTTCAACTATGGCGCCCAGTTTTCAGTCATCTGCAAACTTTGTCAGCCATAATCCTCCTGTGTTTGCCTGTACTTCTGAAAAGTAGATGCCGAACAAGAGGGGGCCCAGGACTGAGCCCTGTGGGACACCACTTGTGACCGGCTTGGAGTCTGACATGGCGCCAGCAACTCTGACCCTGTGGGTTCTGTCACTTAGCCAGTTTGCAACCCATCTTGTGACGTATGGGTTTACATTTAAGCTGGTGAGTTTTTCAATGATACCCGAGTGGGGTATTGTGTCGAAAGCTTTTGCAAGGTCAAGGTAGCCTGTGTGGACTGCCTTGCCCTCATCAATGGCCTTGGTGACTGTTTCGAAAAAGTCAACCAAGTTTAAAAGGCATGATCTGCCCTTGACAAAGCCAAACTGGGTTGGATCCAATGTCTGTAAGTCCCCTATGTCTTTATTTATGAGTTCCATTATGATCCTCTCCATAGCTTTGCAGACCAGGCTTGTTAAGCTGATGGGGCGGTAATTTCCAGGGTCAGTGGAGGCACCGCCTTTGTGAAGTGGGACCACAGTTGCCGTACGCCACTCCTTGGGTACGTATCCTGAGGTGAGGCTAAGATTAAACAGCTGCCCTAACTGCGGGTTTAATTCCTCATTGAGTTCGTGGAGCACACAACCGGGGACACCATCTGGTCCCATAGATGCTGTGTTTTTCGCCTTGGAGAGAGCAGTTTTCACTTGAGCATTTGAGATGTTTGGGGGGGCTACAATCCGCTGGGATAGATATCTCTCCTTTTGGGGGTGGGGGGAATTTGCACTGAACCTGTCAGCCAGTATGTTGGCAATGTCTGTTGGTTCAGTGATTTTTACATCATTTTGAACTAATTCTGAGCATATCTGGGAGTTTCCTCCCAGGTTTCTAACATAGCTAAGAAAGGCCTTATGATTGTCTTTTGAGTCCTTAGCGACTTTTCTCTCAAAATTTGCCTTGGATGATTTTATGAGTGATTGTAGTTTTTTAATTATAATGATCAAGGGTGTCTTCCCTTTTAAGGATTTTGCTCTATCTTGTAGTAGCTTTCTCCTTTTATTGTAGAGCTTGTTTATGGCTGGGGTCCACCAGATTGGGCGCTTGCCTTTGGTGCAAAGAGTCTTTGTTTTGTTTGGGATTGCCTGATCCATGCAGTCCTGGAGGTGCTGGTAGAAGGCATTTGTAAGTGATTCAGCGGCTTGGGTAATGGTTTCCGCTGGCTCGGGGGCCTTGAAGGAAAGCACACCAGTCTTAAGAAGTGTGAAGTCGGCTTTTGAGAAATTCTTCACTGTGGTCTTTTTTATCTGGGGTGGGGGCAGGATGTGGACTTCCAGTGAGATTAGTTTATGATCTGATCTCACCAATGAGGGGTATACTTCCGGTGCTGAACATTTTGTCCCCATGTTCGTGATGATGAGATCTAGTATGTTTTCTCCTCTTGTGGGGATGGTGACTAGTTGTTCCATGGCATTAGAGTTTATGAACTCTAGGAACCTTTGGGCTAGAGTGTTGGGGCTTGAGTAATGATCCCAGTCTATATTCGGATAGTTGAAATCACCTAATATGATGGTGTTTGGAGATACATTTATCCCCTCCAGTGTTTTCAGGAAAGCTGTGTGAGGTTCCTGAGTTTGAGAGGGTGGCCTGTAACATGCTACAAATTGCAGAGCAGTCTTGCCTACGGTTAATTGCACCTGGATGGTCTCCGATGCCTCGTGCGTTGCCACCAACCTGGAGGTGTGGGTATCCTTGATGAAAATGGACACCCCCCCCCTTTCTTGGTGTGGTCCGGATTTTGGGGCCGGAACGCATGATATGAGGTAAAACCTGATAGTGCCGGGCTGCTCTCAGGAGTCTTGAACCAGGTTTCAGTCACAGCACAGACATTGATGTTCTCCATACTGAGAATGGCTTAGAGTGTGTGCATCTTGAGGTTGAGACTTCTGGCATTGAGCAGCATTACCCTTAGTTTTTTTTTCTTTTTTGTGTACTAGGGTGGTAGGTTTAGAATTTGAGCCTTGCCTAAAAAAGGCACTATGGGGGTGGCAAGAGCCTTTGCCAATATCCAGAAGCCTAGGGGTGACAGGTGCAAGCCATCCCTTGCGAAGCAGCGTGGCTTGTCCAGCATGTCATACCAGGCAGACAGACATTGGATCCCCTTTGAATGACACCAGAGATTAAGCCAATTATTAAAGCTGATCATCTTGTCTCTGTATTGTGGCATCATTCTTGGTGAAGGTAGGATACTGCTCAAGGTCAGGGTCATACCTGCCTGGGCTACATAATCAGAGAGCTCCTCCATGTCTCTTTTCATGTAGTACAGGGAGGTACGTCTCAGGTCATTCACACCAGCATGGACGATGACTGAGTCATACTTGTACTTGCTGTTGAGTGACCTGAGTGCTTGCATTATGTGGCGGATTCTAGCGCCCGACAGGCAGCTTACTGTGACCTTCTCCTTACTCAATCTGGTGAGTGGGATGTCAGTGTGTCTGACTATGGAGTCACCTATGACGAGTGTGTCTGGCATTGTGTTTGGCCTTAAGGGCTGTGACTGTTTGGCACACTGACTTTGTGGTCTATGTGTTGCATGTGTTGTGTCATGAGGTGGCAGTTGTTTGGGTGTCTGCTTTGGTGGCCTCTGCTGTTTTGGTAGATTTTTGATCAGAGCCTCCGAGTATGTCTTTGTGTGTTTATGTGTATGATTTGAAGTTGTGATAGTACTGTGTGAGACTGGGTTTGTGGTGTGTGTGGTTACCTTCTCCTCCTGTCTGGTCTTGCCAGTCCTATGTTGAGAGAGCTCAGCCTCCAGTTTGGCTATATAGTTGCATCTCTCGCATGTATTTGTGTTTTGTGGGAGAAGTAGAGGGTTGTCTGTATACATGAGGCAATTGTAACATTGCCTCAATATTCCCAGATTCACCAGCTGAGCAGGAGAGGACGCTAGCAACTGACCCCTCGACATGCTAGAAGGATAAAACAAAAACTTTATGTAATTGAGTTTGAAAAGACTTCGAGGGATGTGGGTGATCGAAAAAGGGGTTTTAGGCTGGTGGGGTACTATGTATAATAAAAAAGTGCTATATCAGAGTAAAAAGTACTTTAGGAGCAAGTGCTAAGCTTTCCAGATAGAGAATAGTCTACTTAGGGATCAAGTAGAGCTGAACTTTTCAGATAGAGAATAGGCTGGTTGGATTAGAAGTAGAGTTCAAGAGGAGCTGTGTGTGTGTATTCCAAAGGGGGGGTGATGATGCATTTTTGTGTATTGAGTATGAGCTCATGTTCCTGGCACCAGTCATTTGTTTGAGTGAGACCCTCTTGGAGGATGTCCACATCACTAGGGAAATTGATGACAGTGCCCAGCTTGCAGACATCTGCAAACTTGGTCAGCCATAGCCCAGTGGTTTTGGCCTGCACTTCAGAAAAGTATATCCCAAATAACAGAGGCCGCAAGACCGAACCCTGGGGTATGCCACTTGATACAGATCTACTGCTTGAGGTGTCTTCCCCTATTTTGACCAGGTGGGTTCTATCAGTGGGCCAGTTAGCTACCTATCTGGTAACATACCGATTGATGTCTAGTTGAGAGAGTTTATCTGTTATGTTCGAGTGGAGAATAGTGTCGAAGTGTTTGGCCAGGTCAAGGTAGGCGGTGTTCACTGTCTTCCCCTCGTCCATGGCTTTGGTGACTGTCTCAAAAAAGTTGACCAAATTTAACAGACATGACCTCCCCTTGACGAAGCCAAACTGTGTGGGATCGAGTGTTTGCAGGTTGCCAATGTCCTTGTTAATGAGGTCCATGATAATTCGTTCCATGGCCTTGCACATTAGGCTAGTTAGGCTGATGGGTCTATAATTTCAGGGATCGGTGGACGCCCCACCTTTGTGTAAAGGGATGACAGCGGCTGTCCTCCACTCAACTGGGACAAAGCCAATACTCTGGCTTTGGTTGAATTGGGCGCCTAATGGTGCTGCAAGTTCCTTCCTGAGTTCATGTAGAATGCAGCCTGGGATGTTATCGGGTCCCATGGAGGCTGCATTTTTTTGCCTTTGAGAAAGCAATGATGATCTGATCCCTAGATATAAGGGAAAGGGGACAGGTACTGGGAATGTCCTGATTTACTGATGGGGGGGACAGATGGGTGAAATATTCACTGAATCTGTCAGACAGCAAGTTTGCTATATTTATGGCATTTGTATATGTGGTGTCCTTGACCACCAGTGCTGAACATATCTGGGTGCTACTTTGAGATTATGGACATATGTGAAGAAGGCCTTATGACTGTCTCTAGTAGATGTGCCCAATTTGGACTCAAAGTTTACTTTGGAGGATTTCACTAGTGTTCTTATTTGCTTGTTTAGGCCAAGGAGAGATTGCTTCCAATTAGGCACCTGCTCCTAGTTGGTCCTGGACAGCAATTCTTTTCTTAAGTTATAGAGTTTATGTATTGCAGACGTCCTCCAGACAGGTGTGTGTGTGTGTGTGTGTGTGTGTGTGTGTGTGTGTGTGTGTGTGTGTGTGTGTAGTCATGTATATGTGTGTTTATACGTATGTATGTATGTGTATATATGTATATGTACCAAAAAAACACTTTTGTTAAAATGTGTAAAAAAAAAAAAAAAAAAAAAGTGTTTATGTAGGGGGGCTAAACCCCCCCCACTTTAATATTCTCACTCCAAGACCACACTACAGTGGGGAAAAGGGAATCTTCCCTTATCTGCACTGTAGTACGGCCTCCACAACAGCATACTTACGGGAAAATGCTGCTTCAGTGAACAGCATTTTCACGTAAGTATGTTCGGCCATGAGTGCTTCGGATAAAAATGCATCGGGGTTTAGTACGGAACCCATATATATATGTATGTGTAGATAATGGGTCTACCTTGTTTCACTGAAAGCTCATTTCACTGAATTTGAATTCACCCTGACCAAATCATTGAAAGCTCAAATTACTGAAAACTCGTTTCACCGAATCTCATTTCACTGAAGTGAAGTACAGGCACTGTGTACAGTACTGTAAGGCAAGTAAAAGGTATATGCTCTTTTCCCCACTGTTGTGCGATACTGGAGTTAGTATATATAGTTAGTGGGGGTGTGGGGGCACAGCCCCCCCACCTAGTTTGGTTTTATATTATATTTCACTGAAAGCTTCAAAACAATACATTTTAAACCACAGACATGCATACTTACTACACCAATCACTAACTATTTCCAGAAGACAATATATACCCAAACTAAGTGAGGGGCTATGCTCCCCACACCCACCAATGTGAGGGGGCTGTGCCCCCCCACACCTCCCAACTATATATACTAACTCCATGATCTCACTACTGTGGGGAAAAGGGCATATACATTTTACTTGCCTTACAGTACTCTATACAGTGCCATTACTTCACTTCAGTGAAATGAAATTCAGTGAAATACGTTTTCAGTAATTTGAGCTTTCAGCGATTTGGTCAGTGTGAATTCAAATTCAGTGAAATGTGCTTTCAATGAAACTAAGTAGACCCGTAGATATGTGTGTGTGTGTGTGTGTGTGTGTGTGTGTGTGTGTGTGTGTGTGTGTGTGTGTGTGTACCACACTCAGCTAAGACACCCCTTCCATGCAGCTAACTTCCCCTTCCTTAAACCCTAGCACATTTGCTTCACAAAACTCACCTAACTAAAACCTCTCTAATGTACATACAGACAACTTCTCCCACTATTTTATATAGGACAGACCAAGAGAGTCTTTAAAGTAAGACTATTAGAACATCTTAGGGACATTAGGGCAGGGAAATTGGAGAGCCCTTTAGCCCAACATTTTAAAATATGTCATGGTGGTAGTCCTGAGTTTTGCAGCGACTATTTTAGAACAAGTGCAAGGGGGTACTACTAAGATTAATAATAGAAAATTGTTGTGCAAAGAAACAATATTTATTTTAAAATATGCTACTCTAGTACCTCAATGATTAAATACAGACTGTTGTTGGAAATGTATAATTTGATGTTTTTTCTTTAAGGAATGGAATAGATATGTATGTATTAGTGTTTAATAGATTAATTAATTGTTTAATTGTATGATTAGTGAAGGAGCTGCTGGTGTATAAAAAGGAAGTTTTTATAATTGCATTTTACTCCTTGAAGGCTTTGTGAAGCTGAGGCACTAGAGGAAAATCTGTAATAAACTATCCATTGGTCATATTGTGGTGCTTTTTGTGTTGTGATATACTGAATTGGTGTTTCCAGTGTTGTTTAGCTAACTTCACCCACTTTACCTTTCAACCAATTTTTATAACTTATAAAAAAAGCTTTTACATAAACTAAAACTTTGTTCCTCCTCAGCTGCAACCTTCACCTGGAATACCTAAATCTATCTGCAGATGCAGTGGCATACACAGTCAGCATTCTTATTAATAGATCAGTAATAGAATACTGTGTCCCTAACCTGTGGAAAATGTCCCATATTATCTCCTTACATACAGGATGTAATTCCATTGACATTGCACATTTCTGTCCCATAGCCATCCTGTCTCTCCTTTATAAAATTCTTGAAAGATGTATACATCAACAGTATCTCTTATAAAATAAGCTAATCAGCAATACCCAACATGGATTTTGGCCAGACCACAGCGCCTCCACTGCATTACTGTCACTTACAGAGATGGTCAGTAACAAAAGTCTAATAAATTTGTATCTGAAGTATTTACAGATCTATCAAAAGTCTTTGACGTGGTCTCTCACAGTAAACTCCTCAGTCAGCTATCCACCATAGGTCTATCATTTCCTTCTATTCAATGGTTCTCAATCTACCTTGCCAACAGGCAACAAGTTGTAAAATGGCATGGATCCATATCTGCATACCTTCCCACTTCCAAAGGAGTCTGACAAGGATTCATGCTTGGCACTCTATTTTTCAATATTTTTATTAATAACCTACATTCATGTTCTTGTGAAGGCACCTTGATTCACTATTCTAGGCCATCTTTTTTTTGGAGAAGGTTCCCCTGAACCCTAGTGGCAGGAGTGTGCAGTTAGAACTTGTCTGATTGAAGACTGCTGGAACAGGGCTCAGTTTTGAGCTTTTTTACTGGTTGACTGGGTAATTTGTTTAAATCAGTTTGCTCGTTTCATATTGTTATAGAAAAAATGCACTTTATTCATCTGCTTTTACTGTATTTGTGTTTCTTCCTACTTTATTGCATTTATTCTGCTGCATTTATTACTGCTTGTTAGTAGCCTGATTAAATTGTAACTGTTATTCTAAGCCTTTGGTTGAAGCACTTGGGCTTTGGACCAGTTGTTTTACATTAAGAAGGTTTGTGGTCTACACTGTTGTGGCAGGACAGGTAGCTTACATCCTTCTAAGTTGGGAGTTGCTGATTGAAGGCTTAGTGTCTGCTATTCTAAGAGTGTATTAGTTCTGGTTTAAGCACTTGGGCTTCATGCCAGTTATTTTACATTAAGAAGGTGTGATCTGCACTCTTGTGGGAGGAGAGGGTAGATTCTGCCCTTCTGAGCTGGGAGTTTCTGGTTAAAGGCTTATTGTGCCTGCCTATTTGAACTTTTTCTTAATGACATTGGTACGCCTTGTTTGCTGTAGCATAGACTAAATTCAGACCTGCTGAATCTAGCTTTGTTTGTATTACTTGAGCACTAATCCAGACCATCTTTTTTTGGAGAAGGTTCCCCTGCACCCTAATGGCAGTAGTGTGCAGTTAGAACTTGTCTGATCGAAGACTGCTGTAATGGGGCTCATTCTCTAGCATTTTATTGGTTAATTTGTTTAAATCAGTTTGCTCATTTGCTATATATATTTGTTATATATAAAAAAAAAAAACAAAAAAAAAAAAACACTTTATGCATTGCCGCTCGGCTAGGGTTAAACTAGTCCTGGAGCCATAAAGTCTGTTCTTTAAATTTTCCCTTAGAACTGGCCAGTTTTTTAGTTTTAGCACTCAAATCTGTTTCTTCTGTTCAGAACTCGTTGTAAGCACTAAATAAGCTACAAATTACTACAGCACTCAACTTTGCTCACTTGTCTAGAGGAAAAGCATGCAACCTCCACCCCCCTCCAACACAACCCAAATGGCACATCGACCACAAACTCAGTGTGCCACTCAACCACAGCCCATAAGGCATAACAACGTACCCAACACTCTAGCCATAGGCAACTCTATAGTCAGGCACACTGATGTTCCACTCACCAGGCTAAACAAGGAGAATGTTACTGTCAGCTGCCTGTCGGGTGCCAGGATCCGCCACATAATGCACGCACTCGGTCACTCCATAACAAGTACAAATATTACTCTGTCATTGTCCATGTTGGCGGAACGACCTGAAACATACCTCCCTGGACTACATGAAAAGAGACATTGAGGAGTTCTCCGATCTTGTAGCCCAGGCAGGTATGACCCTAGCCCTGAGTAGCATCCTGCCATCACCCAAGCATTCTATAGCTATGTCAAGAATCTCAATGGCAACATTCAGATCTGCTCTGAGTTACAGCACAATGGCACTAAATATACAGAACCAACTGATATTGCCAACATCCTGGCAGGTTCAGTGCTAACTTCACCCCCCACTCCCTAAAGGTCCCATGTCTATACCAGAAGAATGCAAAGTTCCTGTAATCATGGCTGCACAGGTAAAAACCACACTCTCCAAAGCCAAGAACACAGCATCCATGGGACCTGACAACATCCCAGGCTGCGTTCTACATGAACTACAGAATGAACTGGAACCCCACCTAAGCACCATGTTCAATCACAGCCTCACTTCAGGCTTTGTGCCCACTGAATGGCACACAGTGACAGTTATCCCACTCCACAAGGGGGAGCCACCACGGACCCGAGAACTACCACCCCATTATCTTAATGAGCCTGGTCTGCAAGGCCATGGAACGTATCATCATGAAACTTATAAACAAAGACATTGGTAATCTACAAACTCTGGATCCCACCCAGTTTGGGTTTGTAAAAGGCAGATCATGTCTCCTAAACCGGATTGATTTCTTTAAAGCAGTGACCAAAGCCGTAGACAAGGGTAAGGTGGCTCACACAGTGTATCTAGATCTCGCCAAGGCTTTTGACACCATCCCCCACTCTGGAATTATAGATAAACTCACTAAACTTAGGTATAAATTCCTATGTCACAAGATGGGTTGCCAACTGGCTCACTGACAGAACCCATACTGTGAAAGTAGCAGACTCCAAATCCGACTTCAGACCAGTGACAAGTGGAGTACCACAGGGTTCAGTCCTGGGTTCTCTCCTGATTGGTATCTACTTTTCTGAAGTACAGGCTAACACAGAAGGTTTTTGGGTAATGAAGTTTGCAGATAACTGCTAGCTAGGAGCCATAATTGAAACTCTTAACGATGTGGACATCTTACAAAAGGGCCTCACTGAGACAGATGCCTGGTGTAAAAGCCATAGCTTCAGGTTCAATGCCAAAATGTGCACTGTCATCCCCTTTGGTAAAAACTCTGTACCCATGAGCTACCACATAGGTGGTAGTTTACTTAACACTGAAAGTGTGATGAGACCTTGGGACACAGGTGGACAGTAGTCTCTCCTTTGATAATCACATCGCCACAGTAGTCAGGAAATCCTTCTACATGGCACACCTCATCAAAAAAGGTTTCTCATCCAGGAAAAAAGAGGTTATTGTTCCCCTCTACTAGTCACTCAATAGACCCATTATAGAGTACAACGTCCCTTTTGGTATGTACCTCACAAGACATCTACAACAACTGGAAAGGCTGCAGAAATACCTCACAAAGAGGATTACTGACCTCAAACAGATGCCCTACGCAAACCGTCTCAAAAAACTCCAGCTTTACTCCTTTGTATATCGCCTACTCAGAGGTGATCTCTGCCTAACATACAAAGCTATGTCAAACCCAGAGCTGTTGGACATGCTCCACTTAAAGAAATCCCAATCCCTCTGAGCTACATACTCTAGGGACCTAAACCTTGTCACCACAATAAACAGAACATGCTGGAGGGATAGATTCCTGTCCCAAAGACTTCCCATACTCTGGAACAAACTACCATTCTATATCAAACAAAGCTCCTCATTAGCACTCTTCAAGAAAAGTCTTGATGATTAGATGGGAAATAGGAAGTTCACCCCAGGGATCATCTCTGTAGCTCTGTTCGACAGGGGCACAGGAAAATAATTTTCTTGGGTGGCGAAAGCCAGGGTACCTTTTTAGCTAGGCTTGTATAGGCCCTAAGGTAGATTGCCTAGTACCTGCCAATGAACCTATGTAGATGACTTTACCGTCATTTGCTCTTCAACCACTTTAACTTACCTCTAAGAAATCGCTCAACAGGCTGTTACCTCCATTGAAACTTGTATATGTGTGTGTATATATGTGTGTATGTAATGTGTGTGTGCGCGCGTGCATGCACACGTGTATATACCTACGTAGGTGTACATATATATATATTTGTCTTTGTTTACCAGGAAAGTCTGACTGGGTAATACCCATTTTCATTGGTGATAGGTGGGAGAAAAGCTCCATCCGGTACAAAGCATTATACTAAGTTCCAGTTAAACACAGAGTAGTTACATTTCTATTTACATTTACACACAAACAGTAATTGCATTTATACATTCTAAGGTTTTACAGAGGTGGGAGTTAGAAAGTCCAAGTGCAACTTACTGGATTGTACAGGCAGCAGTTATGTATAAAAATTGGTTTGTTATTTCACTGAGAGGTTGAGAGCATTCTGTTTAAGGAAAGTATTTGTAGACTGAGAATATATATATATATATATATATATATATATATAATGTGTGTGTATATGTACGTGCGTAAGTATATACACACACATATATTTTTCTATACGTATCATGTACATACACACACGCGCACACACACACACACACACGTGTGAAATCTGGACAAAGCTATAAACAAGTGGGAAAAAAGCCCCAAAACAGGACAATTTTAAATATTGCTCTTACAAACTTAGTAAGTTGATAAAATACCGGTTTTTTAAATGTCTGTCATTACTTTCTAACTTTAGTCTTCAATAATTGCCAGAAGGTCACACAATTATGAAAAACGGATATAAGGCAAAAACTTGAGAAGTATAACACACACTAATACTGTATTTAGAAGCAAGTTACAACCTTTTATCAACTTCCGTACAAACACAGACGGTTCAGAAAAGTATCGCGATAGTATTCTATTCGTTGACGCGATTTTGAACGGGGTACGTCTCCCATAGTACGTTGCGTTTCCTCTTTCTTTACGGCGGCTGAGGTAAGTTAGTGTTAGTTCAAATGGGTAACACAATCTGTAAAATATCTGCGTAATCCGTGAAGTATAGCTGATTATATAGTTTTATGTTAAAACCTGTATAATCCGTGAAGTATAACTGTAAAGTTTGATGTCTATAACTTAAGTGGTAAATAGATGTAACACTAAAACAGATCGGATTCGTTGCTATAGTAAGAGTAACTGCAACGGATTACAGGGGCTTATTTTATTTTTCTCTTCGTTTCGATTAGTAAGAGCGATAAACAAAAGAACTAAAGCATTTTTAGTGAGAGAGACAGAATGGGAAAGAGCGTGTGCTTAGTTGTCTTATTTTCTCAAAAAAATGACAACACTGATGGAGTTACATAAAGCACTTCTAATTCACCTGTAATGTTTGTAGAACAGTAGGTTTTTGAGCAGTAATTAAGTGTAAAATTATAATAGTTATTTATTGCATTCAGATACGTATTAAAACGCAAAACTTATTGGAATGGCCTAAACCATATTGCCAGGATTAGTCGAAAGTTTGTTTTTTCATTTTGTCTGGGTGTAACACAATGCTTGGAGAATAGTCGATAAAGTGGCTTTATGTTTTTGTCTACTTTGTGTACAAGTGTGAGCTTATCTGTGCATCTGATTTTCCTGTACTTGTGAGGTACTCTTTGATCTCTTCGTATGTATGCAAGTTTGTAATTGTACCTGTATTGGGTATATTGTGGATGTAGAATACGTTCTCTAGTAAAATCTAACATGTCCTGTAGCAATATTTCAAATGTAAATTATAACTAAACCAAACGGAAAGCTCAGCAGTTAGTGTTGCCTCGCAGCAAGAGGTGCCAAGTTCCATTCCCGGCTGAGGTGCCTTCTGTCCGGCGTCCGCATGCCCTTCCATGTGTTCTCTCTGTGGGTTGTTCTCAGGTGTTTCGGTTTCTTCCCATATTCCACAGACGTGTAGTAGGTAGATTACTCACACCAATTTGCCGTGAGTGCCTATTTGTGATATGGAAGAAACGCTGCAGGGCTAGCTAGCCTCCCGGTGGTATGAGCATTGAATTTAGATGACGGGGAAAAGATGATGTCGATGGATGCTATTAAACAAAATGCAAATCGGTTTGACAGTCCGTATTCTAAATGTCGACATACCCGTACAGGTGGTTTTAAGGGGAAAAGTAGCTGATCTTCTAGGAGGTTGGGATGTACGTCACCTGAGTGTCAGGCATCAACATCTCAGGGCGGTTAATTGCTCTTCTAGTAAGGTCATCCTTTCTGGGCATCCATATAACCCAGAATGCTATCTCTGGCTTTACGGTAATAGTGGTACTAACTTAGTTAAATGGGAAAATGGAGGGCTACCAGGGTGTTATGTATATTACAGCTTGGACTGTATAAACAGTATATTACAAACTAGTTTGAGGATGCACTTAAAAGGTCTAGCGTTTGTATTACTATTCCCAAAAGGGGTGCACTATTGACACACACTTGCTTGAACTTCGCTTGTGGGGGTGTGGTACAGCAACCTGTACACTAAATAAACTTAAACCTCCATTGCTGTCCAAAAGAGCTGAACTGACATGTTTCATTGTGACCAGCCATATCTGAGTGACGAGTTTTCCGTGTTTCTCATCCTGTGAGGGTTCAGAAGGATTCTAAGGTTATTCCACAGAAGACATGTTTTGTCAACATTTAAGAGGGAAGTATAAGTTAAGATTTCAGACTATGGAGTCTGTTGTAAAACTTTAGGCTGGGGTTTTAAAGGGGGCTCGTAGTCCTAAGTTGGTCTGTTTTAGATGTCACACCATCTCGCTGGAGGAAATTGGCCATTCTAAGAAGAAAATTTCAAGCTTTGGTCTTGGTGTGAGCTGGGGGTTGTGGTTGGTGAAGTATGTGTGTGTGTGTCAAATCACTTTTCTTTGAACTGTATGTGCTATTCCAGTGAAGCTGGTTGTTTTTGACATTTGTGCAAGTCTGGTTTTAGTGGCGTGGATTTAAGTTCTTTCCCCATCCAGAAGAGATGAACAAAAACTACTATTTGCTGGCATTAGCTTTACTCCTTAGCCCTCTATTCTTATACTAATTTTAACTTCCCTCTGCTGTGATCCTTGCAGATGTATTTTATACTGTTAATATGTACACCTGTTGAGTTTATTTTACTGTGATTAATTCTTGTTGCTTATGTGTATTAATATTTTATATTTATTGCTATGTGATTGTGGAGCTTTTCTCCCTGGGCCTCCACTGAAAATGGGTTAATTCTAGGCCCAGTGGACTTTCCTGGTTAACAAATGCAGTAAAGTTCTGGAGTGTTGAATAATACTAACAGTTTTTTTTTAGACTTGCCTTTCTAGTTTGGCTTTTGAGGGGAGTGCTCTTACAGAAGTACATGATAGTTGTTGATGTCCAGTGGTATGACTTGCTGCAGATTTTGTCATTTTCATTTTATCTAAGTGTGCTTTGTTGCCTAAAGCTTGGGTCAGATTTTAAGGAAGCTGCAGTGATGACCATCTTAGGACACCTTTGGAATCATGATGAAAAAATCTTGTAACCTGAGCAGCTATCTTTTAATGCTTTGAGGGAAGACCATCTGTTTTCTTTTTGGCTGTCTTGTTTTACCATTTTTTAGATTCATGAAATTTTTGGTCATGAAACTTAAGAAGCCAAATTAGGAGCTGTGTGTCTGTTCATCTGCCTTTTGTGAAGGCTGGGCTGGCAACTTGACACAGTACAAATCCACTGCCAATCAATAGCGGACCGGTGGGGACCCCCAACCAGGAGAAGCTTTAAATTGTGCGCGCGCATACAGGTCAGCTTAAAATGGTAATGTAATAGACATGAAAACTAATGGTGATTACGTTTACAGTTGTGGTTGTGCAGGTGGTGGGGCCTGAATGTCATATGGTTTGACAGTAACCTCTGTTATCCCCTAGTCTAACTTTTGTAATTCTCTTACAAGAGAAGAGGTATCTAGGTTACTGCTGCAGACACTGGCAGGTGATTTTTTTTCTTATTTGCTTGTGCATTGTGCATATTTAAAATATGCTTGAGTTTTAGTAAAGTACACATGCTTGTTTTTTCCTCTCAAATAATGGCTTTGCAATTTGACCTTGTTCTTACTACCTGTCTAGCTGTAAATGTAATGAAGGTTTTCTCACTGACTACGTATCTTAAACATAGAGGGTGGTAACTCCTTGCTTAAATTTTTTGGCTGCATAAATCTGCACTTGAATTATTCACTGAAATTCTAGCTTTTTAGCATTAGGTGCAATGTAGTTTTTTTTTGACTGTGGGCATCTTAAACATATGGGGGACAGTGGCTGTCCCCTTGCAGTACTTTGGTCTTTCAACTGCTTAGTGTATTAAGTGCCCCTTGTACAAGCAAGCCACATTAACATGCTTTGTTCCCCACACTACTGCTTTCTGAAGGTGGGTGCTGTTCCAGACTATGGGTTACATTTTCTGTGTTCACTGGTACAGATGTTTAATGCAAAGTTCGTAATTTTTTTGTCTGACATTTTACTTTGTCTTTTAAGAGTTGGGGTTAATAAGCAGTGTGATTTTTGCTACTCAGAATTATTTGAGGTAATTTGTAAGGTTGAAGGAGGCTGCAATGATGACCATCTTAGGACACCTTTGGAGTCATGATGAAAAGAACTCTTAATCTGAGCAGCTGCTTTAACCTTTTGTAATAAGGCCATGCTTTACCATTTCCAGATTCACATAATTTTTTGGGAGGGGGGGGTGTAAGTTTCTTTTAACTAGTTAATTTGTGATAGCATTTTGTGTAAGGTCTGCTGCATGTCATTTAGAATTACACTGGCAAAGTTAACTGTCATTTTGTTCTAGAGTTTTGTCACCTAGTGGATATAGACGTCTTAATTACTGACACACCGCAGTTGGATAAGATTTCATGCACAGAATCTGTTGAGCTGTTTATTACCGTTGGAGCCATTTATTTGCTAACTTGGGTAATTCTCTTGTAGTATAAATGCCTCTCTGGTGATTTGGGTGCACTTACTAGTCAAGTCACCTTGCTCAGTTTTGCAGCAGGCAAATTGTTGAGAGAAGTAAGCCGGGGGCTTGCAGGTTACTGTTAGCAGTGTATAGCTTTGTAAACACTCTGGAAAGATGTTCCTTTCTTGCTTGAAGTGGAGTGTTTTCCACTGTGGTATATGGGGCATCACAGCAAAACAAATGTAGCGTGCTCCACCCTCTTCCAAAAAAATTATCACTGTTTAGTTACGGAAAGTGCTCTTTAGTCATAGTACAGTGTGTTGGTGGTTTGTTAATGCAGGATGTTTTGTATGGTTTGCCAAATTGGTAGTGAACTCTCAAACATTTTTTAATTCACTTATGGCTAGAAAAGTGAATTCTTACTGTTGCCAAAAATGTATGTAAACCATCAAAAGTATGTATTTTAGTTTGGAAGTTGAAAATTTGAAGTAACTGGTTAAGAGCTAGATTTCTTTACTGGCAGTTAAACTCCTTTCATATAAAGTGCAGTCTTTTTATTTTAATAAAGGTGATATTTTTGCTGGTTTTAATGACATTTTAATTGATTCTCATTTTTCTAGTTAAACTCAGAAAAATGGTCCGCTACTCTTTGGATCCAGAAAACCCCACTAAATGTAAGTAGTTTTTTTAGAAATAAATTTGTAAATTGTATTGCAATTCGATGTCCTCCATAGGTTTTGAGAAGTTTTTGCTGGGGCTGGTGGTGCTGCTAACAGATAACATGGGTGATCTGTTTTGAGCAACTGTAAATTTGGATTGTAATCTTTCCCCAACCAGATTTTTCCCGTCTTTTTTTGAAAATTCCCCTTTTGTTGCTAGTCTTTCCGTGGTGTTATCACATATTGGAAGAAGCATGTTCTTGCTATGAGGATCTAGTAATTGTTTTATTTTGGTGGTTGAGAGACTGAAGGGCCAGGTGAGTGATTGTGTATAGAAGGCTTGTCTTGATTTGTTGTAGAATTGCTTTTTGCTGCAGTCTGAGGGCTTTAGGGACTATGGGTACTCTTGAAAGCTGCTGTTCCAATGAACATGTTTGTCTCAGTCACAAGTTGCGTTTAATTGCTTGGTTTGTTGCACATGTATTTGTAAGTTATTTCACTGTTTTTTAAAGGAATACTGCAGGTTATCCCAGAGTGGTTTAAAGGGCACATTAGTGTTAAGCCCTGCACATGTTAGATGAAGGAAGGTCCTAATAGTGAACCTTGTAATCGCATTCTGCAAGGCTGGCCAGTCAGCAGTTGCATCAAAGATGCAGGTCTGAATTGTTAATGGCACAACTGGTAGCACACTTGCCCTTTCCCTAAGGCTTGTGGGTTCTTCCCTCACCAGACTGCTTGACTGCTGGCATTGCAGTGCTGCACGTGCAGTCCTGTGGGTGCTTGGGTTTCATCCCACATTCCCCAAGACGTTGTCTGGAGCATTTCTCCCCAGATCTCTGCTGAAAATGGGTTCTGTCTGAGTCTGACATTCCCAGTAAACAAAATCCTGGCAACAATTCGGAGACTAGGAAATTCTAAGCACAAACTGAACAAGTTGGTGTCTTTCATTTCTCAAGGATTCCCACCTATATTCAACTTAAATGAGGGGAAGCTCTTAGTGCTTAATAATCAGAGGACTTGCCTTCATTCTGATGTATATAGCAAATTTGGTGCGTACTTTAAAAGGGGTTACTTTAAATTGCTATTTATTTAAAGCACTGCTGAGGATATGCTTACATTTATGGCTGCATTTCTAACTGAGGTTCCCTGCTTCTGAAGCCTGATACCTGTCCAGTCTTCCAAAGACTGTTGGGTTTAAAAGGTATGCCGAACATCACCATATGCACTCTGCATACTATAGGGGCATAAAGGCCACATTCAAGCCTACCTAAACACAAGTTCTGCTAGTCTGAACGTGGATGCTTCATATGGATGTTTCTGGACATCCACCAGTGGGGGTATTCAAATGGAGCTTTGTCGTGTCTGAGCAGGCAACTTCCTCTGTTTTCTGCCAGAGTCGCAGGTCGTCTGGTATGGAAGGTGGACGCCCTGTCATTCACTCGGAAGAGGGTGTTTCTTTATGCATTCCCCTTCCTCATTTTCTGAAAGTTCTGTTCAAGTCAACAGGATGCTCCCAAAAATCTTGTTGACTACTCCCTTTTGGGCGCAACAGCACTGATTCTCTCCAATGGCAGTCATTACAAGTTACCTCACAGGGTGGATCTAATCGCACTAGACAAGGGATTTCTTATCCATCCCCCACCTGTCCACTCAGCTGACAGTGTGTGGGTGATAGGATTTTGATTCCTCAGACACTTTTTTTTTTTTTTTTTTTTTCCTGAGAACGTGTTGAGGCCAGGAAACCTACGACTAGGAAGTCCTAATTATCCAAATGGAAGAATGTTTTCTTTTGGTGTCTCGTAATCTGGACCCACTTACTGTTGATGCTCCTTTGGCTTCCCTTATTTGTGAGTTGCTCAATGATAGTTTGGCCTAGTCTTCTATTAAGACCCACCTATCTGCTATCGCTGCTTGTATGCCTTGTACTTTAGCTGCTAGATTGGTGGTAAAACAATTTCTTAAAGGTGTCCTTCGTATCCGACCTTCCAGGAAGCCTGCTCCTCCTCCCTGGGATCTTAATTTTGTTTTGGAGAAGTTGCCCCATGCTCCTTTTGAGCCTGCTGCTTCAGCTTCCTTGCAGCATTGCTCCTGGAAGACTGTTTTGTTAGCTTCAGATGGTTGTTACAGGGCCCTTATGGCTTGTCCTCCATTTTTGATTTTCATGACGGCCAAAGGTGGGTTAATCTACCTATTTCTCTCCACAAACTGACAGTGAGGGTGCTACATACTTTGGACCTGCATAGGCAACTTAGTTTATTTGAATTTTACCAAGGCTTAGAAAATCTGATCAGTTTATTTTCGTCCTAGATCTTTAGATCTTGCTGCATCCAAGCAAACTATTTTTGGATTTCTAAGGCCCACTTCCTTTTGTTATACTTCATGGCGAGAATCTTTCAAATTTAAGGCTCATTCTAATAGAGCTGTGGCTTCTTCTGGTGGCTTTTTTTCAAAGACTTGGATACTAATTCTATTGAAGCAGCTACCTGGTTTTCTGTGTATACCTTTTACCAAGCACTATAAAAGTTGGGTTGTATCTCTTGAACTAGGACTGGTTTTGCTCATTCAGTTCATGTTTGCCTTCCTTGGATGTACACACTACCTCTTGGGTTCCTTGGACTGATGTTCCTCCTGGGGCAATCAGTTCTGTTTTGGTAATAGTGAACATCACCTTTATGCTCTACTTTATACATTGGAGCATATGCTGATGTTTGGCATAGCTTTTTAAATTCAGATGTTTTTGGAAGAGTGGTCTGACGTCAGGCTTCCGCAGCAGGGAATCCATATGGTTGGGAATGCTGTAGCAATGAAGGCGAGGAGAGTCTACTGTTACGGTAAGATTTTACACAACTGTACTATACTTTATAAGATTAGAAAAATGTTGAAATAGAGTAAACCCTTCCTTGGTTTCTAGTTTAAAACATGTTCAAGTATGCGAGCTGATGGTTGAAATTTAGTGAATTTCATTTTAAATGTTTAACTACGTGGGAAAAAAGAGCACTTTGATTACAAAATTTGAGGTTTACATTGTATGAAATCAAATTCACTTGACACTTTGTTTTTCGTATCAGTTGGACTTCAGCAGGGGCACTAAGTTTTATATTTTTTGACAAAACTATTAAATACCACAAAACTATTAAATACCAGCTTATAGACTTGTTTCTAGTGGTAAGACAGATCTGCAGTGGATAAAACTTTGATAAAGGTTGAAGTCTTGTATTGTAGACTCGAGGGATTTGCTAGATTACTTGGGTGCATCCCATGGTGAGAAATCTGACATTGCTGGTTTATGTACTGCAAAAATCTGAAGTATGTCTGCTAGTAATTGTGAAAAGATGTCTTGACACCTCTGTTGTGATTCTGGTTCAATTCTTCTACTGGTGCTCCTTTTATGCAGAGTCTGCATGTCCTCCCTACGGTAGAGTGAATCTTTAGACATGCAGGTAGCTGCATGTGTGTCCCCCCTGGACTGACAACTCAACACCATAAAAACACCACTGCCAATCTGCAGACCACTGATCCCACTGTGCTGACCCCTAACTGGGAAACACTGAGACTTTGCTTATTTTTTGTATTTATTACCACTAGTTACCGCGGTGGTGGTACTGTGGTAGCGTTGTCGCCTCACAGTAAGACGCTGTCCGGTTCTATTCTCAGCTAGAGCATCTTCTGCGTGGAGACATGCGTAAATGGGCATACCTTCGTTGAAGGTTGTGCGTCAGGGCTGGTAACTCGGCACGTAAAAATCAACTACCAATCATTAGCGGACCGGAGTTTCGCTGTGGCAACCCCTAACCGGGAAAAGCCGAAAGACACATTTTATTACTACTAGTTAAATGTGTGTAAATGGGGGCAGTTAATGTAATCAGCATTTGCCAGTATAGTGCTTGGGGGGGCTCTTGTAAGTTGAAGTGCTTTATCAGTTATTTACAAGGGTGGTGAAAATTTAGAATTAATGGTTAGTATTGCAAGTTAGTCACGGGGGTAGTGTGGATAACAATCCTCCAAAAGGGTCTCACTGAGATACCTGGTGTCAAAACCATGGCCTCAAGCTAAATGCCAAAAGGTGTGTAGTCATCCCCTTTGGAAAAAAAGTACCCACAAACTACCACATAGGTGGTAGCCCCCTAAATACAGAAGACATAATAAGGGATCAAAGTGGTTTGAAAATCCCATGTGGCCCACCTAATAAAAAAGGGTTTGCATCCAGATTGAAAGAGGTCATTGGGCCCCTGTACACATCACTCAGACCCATCATAGAGTACAATGCCCCATTTGGGATGTACCTTACAAGACACCTGCTACAACTGGAAAGACCACAGAGGTACCTCACCAAGAGGATCACTGGTCTCATGCAGATGCCCTATGCATCTCGAATGAAGAAATTCCAGCTGTACTCGGTTGCATACTGCCTACTCAGAGGTGATCTCTGCCTGACATACAAGGCCATGTCCAATCCAGAATTGATGGACATGCTCCACCTAAAGAAAACCATATCCCCTTGAGCCGCACGTTCCAGGGATCTAAACCTCACCACAACAAGTAGGATGTGCTGGAGGGATGGAATCCTGTCCCAGAGACTTCCCATGCTCTGGAACAAGATTGCAATCTACATTAGAGCTCCTCGCTAACCCTCTTCAAGAGAAACCTTGACGAGTGGATGGGAAGCAGTTTACCCCAGGGGTCACTTCAATGGCTCTGCTGGGCAGAGACACAGGGAGCTAATCTAAGGGGGTGGTGAAAGCCAACACATTCCGGCTAGGCTTATTGGCCTTTGGGCAGGTAGCCTAGTACCTACCTATGAACCTGCCTGAATGCACAAGTATGATCCTTCTGTACCTTGTCTGGCATTATCATGGCTTCTGTTTGGGTGTATAGGCACTGTTCTAACAAATATGTTGTGTGGCCTTGTATGCCTCCTAATATGGGAGTGCCAAACTATCATGTTCCCTCATCTGTGTTTTTCACATCGCACACAGTTATCCTAAAGTTTTATTTATTTTTTTGCTTTATCAGTGTAAGCCTCACCTGCATAAAGACATCTAGATCAAAAGCATCATTGGCTTTAAGATGTTTTTTATACATTTTTATAGGCTTGTTTCCTGGTCTTAGTTTCTTTACTCTCTTGTGTTCTGGAGCATAAATGTAATGTCCACAAAGGACCCCCCCTTTTTGTTTTCACCTATATTGTATTTTATTTTATGTTTGTTAACCAGGAAAGTCTTCATTTGGAACTAAGCCAATTTTCAGCAGCAGCTTGGGGGGGGGGGGGTGTGTTCCGGGCACATGCCTTTCAATGTGGGAGGAAACTCGCACAGACACAGGGAGGGCATGCAGACTGCACAGAAGGCACCCCAGCCTAGAATCTAACTGGAGATCCTCTTGCTGGTAGGCAATAACGCTACCGCTGCACCTTTGTATTCTTGGCTAATGGCTTTAATGATGAAAATGGACAACTCATGTGAAACTACACACTCTAGCACTGCCACCACACTAACTTTATTTCCTATTGGCTTTTAATGTTGTCAGTGTTTGTGAAAGCCTGTCTGTTTAGAAAAGATGTGTTCACAAATTCCCAGCTTTCTCTGTCAAATACTTCTATCTCATCCAAAGCTCAATCTAGTGCATACCTTTTGAATTCTAGGGGCATTGTTAATGTCAAAACTTTGTCTGCCATTTAAACATACTGATCAGGTCTGTTCTTTGCAATATTTTACCGTTCTTTGTGCAAGAATTAAACATTCAACCAGATGGGTCTTCATAAAATGGATCAGAGGGTCTTCCTTCTGGTACATCTGCCATTACTGGTTCTTTGATCCAGGGACTCGTACAACTAGAACAAGTACCAATTGCCTGTTTCTTCATCACACACCTTTATTGGAATTGAGCACTAGAGGGTTTCCCTGTATTTCCTTTGTTTTACCGTATTTAACTGTATTGGTCTAAAATGCTGCAGTTTCATTCATGTTGCTGTTAGCTTCTACAGCTTGTCTGTTTTACTACACTGGAATTGCATTTTGATTTTTCTTTGGTCTGCTTTATTTTGCAGTTCTCAAATTCCTGTTTTTTTTTTTTTCTTTCAACCTGTTGCCTCAAACATTGTCACCTATTTGTCACTGGTTTCAATCATCAAACTGATTAAGTCTTGCTATTTGTTAATATTTTTAATTGCTTTTACATAGACATTCTAATGTCTCAGTTGCTCTTCACCCTCTTCCACCTATTTTTCACCTCTGTAAAGTCCTTTAAGCTCTCTGGATACCTACTGCAGATTAATTGTATGTCACTGTCTTCATTGTAACCATTTCTAATGTTTGTAGAATTCTCAGTTTTGTGCAAACTCTCCTACTCTGGTTCAAATTTGGTGTTAACTTTTTCTACCAAATACGTAGCCTTCCTTTTTAGAAGAAGTATTGGATGAGTAGACTTGGTTATAACACTTAAACTGTATAGGTGAGTGGCCTGACACTTTTCACTGGATGTGCTATCATGAGTGGGGTTGTGATCTTGGTTAACTCTTGCAAGGCATGTAGGCTCAGAAAAGTCTCGTGTTTGTGAGTGTTGTGTGACTTACTACTTGAAGGCTTTAAGAAATGCAAATTACAACTGGGGTATGCAGTTATGAAAACCAAGGGAATTGGTAGCAGTGAACCTTACAGGAAAACTGATGACTGGATAACTTGGGTTGTGGTAGTAAACAAAAGAGATGACATTTCAATCTTGTCCCTCCCCTGTCTTTTGCAAATTCGGTGCACAGGTACTGTGGTTGTACTAATCAGGTTGCCCAATGTATGTATTTTTCCATCAAGCTGCTTCATGTATGCATTTCCTACGATCCCCCCTCTTGTGGGCTTGTCAGATAAGGCATTCACTTGTTTTGTTAGTGCTGCCAAGATGACTGAGCTGAGGTCACTTTGGTAGTCACTTCTAGGAGTTGTCTATTACTCTCTTAAGGTCCCACTCCCCACAAATTACATTGGTGTGGTGCTTCCTATGTTTTCTTCACAGGAGTTAAATTTGGTACTTGGAACCTAGTTATCTCTTCATTTTAAAGAATTCTAAGTGTTAAGCCTCTTAAGATCCTCACTTTGAGTGGGGTGAAAAATTATACTGTTTGGCCAGCCTCTCCAAACTGACTTTGTGGCTGTTAATCTGCCTGGAGTATTTCTGAACTGATGGGACTGCTTTTTGTAAAGAAGCATTTAAGCGTAGAGTGGGGTGATGTGAACTTTGCTGCCTTTTTACGCTTATAACCAGTGATGGGGCTGTGCTGTCTTACAGTGGAGCCAGAACTGGTTAGTTATTAAGCGCAGTACTTTGCAAAAACATGTGAAACGTGCAGTGCACATTAATTGTGTGAAACTGCTTGTTTGTAACTGCCACGTGAGAGAACTTCAGTCATCAGTGAGGTGTGGTGGTGGAGACATGGATGACAATTTGTGGGACTGGTGTTGTGCATGTCTCAATTTGCAGGTATTGAGCCCTGTCTGCTCGAGAGTTGCAGAGCTTTAGGTCTAAGGGAGATGGCCTGTCTTTTTTAAGCTGTTGAACAATAGCCTGGACAGCTATTTGGTGGTGTACCTGAAAACTCATTCTTTCCATTTACTTTACAGGTGAAGTACCTTTTCTAGCTTTATTTTGGTATGGAAATGCATGGGTATGCATTGGTAGATGACTCTGCGCAAAACCTGCACATACTTGTTCATAGGGTGTACTAGGCTAATGACCACAAGGGTCTTTAAGCCTAGCCATGCATCCTGAATGACAAGTTCTGGTAACCTAGGCAAGCAGGAGCTTGGGAGATCAACCATTTACAGGTTGACACTGTCCATTTGAGACACTAATGCCAAACCTGGGATGTTCCCCATCCAGTTGTCAAATTGCACACTAGTTACTGAGGAACTCTGCTTCACATGGATAGAGAGCCTGTTTTCGGAGACTGGGCAGTCAAAAGCCTGTAGGAGACAGAATACAGGTATAAGGCTAACGCAATCTGAAGTAGGACATTACTTGTGCTCTGTATTCTTTTAGTGCTTTATTTCTGTGAACTTTATAATTGTTGGGTACATAACACAAGGGACATTGTACTCTGAATGCAGTGGATCAGGGACCACCTTGGGTTTATATGCCATACTTTGTTCTATAAGTTGCACAGCATAGAATGGTTCTCACTACTGTAGACATGTGATGGTCAAAGGCTAGATTAGTCTCTTCTCAGCTGCCTCTATGCAGCTAGTGACATGCTTTTGTATACTGGTTTTGTGAACAGTGTAGGCAGCAGTGTTTTCAAGGTTTATGGGGGCTTGAAATTTTTGCCAGGTTATCGTTTAATGGTAGGATGAACATTCCAGGGTTAGCTGGGGTTATGGGATTTTTTTTACTTCAAAGGAGACCATTCTGTGGTGTGACCTTACCAGAATAGAGAGTACACTAGTGGGGTGTGCAGCAGTCTCCTGTATTAGTCATAGTGTAGGTTTGCATGGCTGGTCGGTGTATTGGCAGTCTGGTCCAGGGAATTTTACAAAACCGAATCTCTGTGCCTGGTCGGTGTATTGGCAGTCTGGTCCAGGGAATTTTACAAAACCGAATCTATCTGTGCCTGTACAGTCCGTGTTTCTGTCTTATGATTCTCTGTGAATAGTGGCATAATCACTCTCGTGAATGGTATTGGGCTGGATGGTGAGCATTTCCAATGGGTTTAAATGCGCGTTACGAGTTTCTTGGGTCATGGGGGTTGGGGGCTGTAGCTTGCAAAGAAGTGGTATGGGATTTTGACTATGGTGATTTGAAATTGGAGAAGCACAAGTGCATCATTCTGTTTGAACAACCTAGAAGTATTTTTATTCATGATGCAAGTAGAGATGCCCTGTCTATATAGTAGCTGGTCTAAATATGTGGAGGGCATTATAGACTTGCACCGTCAGTGTGCTCTCTGCTGCTTTAAACCATGTCTTGGTGACCACATAGACGTCTGCATTCTCTAGTGTGATGAGAGTTTGTAGGGTGTGGATTTTTGTTTGGAGTCCTATTATTCAGCAGTAACACCTTTTTAAATTTTCTTGGTTTTCGTTTGCTGTGTTAGAACTACTTTACGTTTTGGTGTTGCCTAAAAGGCACTGGTGGGGGGGGGGGGATGCTTTCATTTTCAAAAGGGGAAGAGCTGTAGACCATCTTCCATGCTGACAAATTTGCACCCCCCCCCCCCAAAACAGAAGCTGCTAGTAACTTCTGTAACGTGGCCTCATTCTTGAGAAGGTAAATGCTGCTCAAAGCTAGTCTCTCAATATAGTCTAGGGAGTTGTGTCCCTCATGTCATTTACACCCACATGGACTGAGTTATACTGGTACTTGGGGGGGGGGGGTCCGGTGACTTAAGTGGGTGTGTAATGTGGTGGATCCTGGTCCCTAATGAACGGGACAGTCACTTTCTGCTTGGTGAGAGGGACCAGTCTCCCCAATGACCAAAATGTGGGATTGTGTGGTGGCTTGCCCTTTGGGTTTAGAAGTAGAGGGTCCATGAGATGGCCATGTTAATGTGGGTATTTTTTAGAGTGCCTTTGGGGTTGTTGAGGGGTGTTGTGTACTGTCTTGGAGCTGCTTGGGTGTTTAGGAAGGTTACATGAAAAGTGCCTCAGCATATGTGGGTCTTTTTCTGCTTTGAAATTGTATGTGACTGGTGTAGTACTAACCTCCTGATTGCCATTATAGGAGTTATTTTAGGAGAGCCTTGCTTCATGACCTTGTGCAAGTACATCTCTCTCATACCATATCAGTTTGAGAATTGGCTGGTTGTCTGTAAACCTGAGTCAGTGTATAGATTGGCTCAAGATGCCCATGTCCAACAAGCTGGTAACGGAGGTAGTGGTAAAGGACATGTAAATGTCAGGCCTTTTTTATTGAGTAGATGGTTGCAGTAGTAGTGTAAACTAATGTCAAGCGTCTGCCTTGTATGCAACTTCAAGGGCAGTGCTCTTCACTGCAGAATAGTTGGCCTGTGTTTATCTAGGTATTGGTGAAATTAAGGGTGCTTTTACAGGAAAAATGTCAGCTCAGGATGTCTGTTAATTCAGTGCTTCGCCAAACACTGGGAAAGTAATACGTTGACTGATTTATGGTTTAAACATTTTAAGGAAATTCTGGAGTTGGTTTAGACAGCAGGTAATCAAGCAGTACTTCCTGAAGAAATTGGCTTAATCAAGAGTGATGATAAAAGGGGATGCGTCTGATTTGCTACTTACTAGTGCTGGTGTCGCCACAGCTTCACACTGTTGGTAAAAAATGTTCCTTTGCTTCTTTCTGCAACAGTACCGCCAATTCCAAAATCAAAATGAGAAGCGGGCTATGGGTTCTTTGTTGTTCAGCAGTCTTTGTCCATATGATGATAGGGTCTGTAGGCTTGCTCTAGTCTTTTCTTGGTAGATGCCTTGAGTAGCTACCAGACAAAGCAGTCTGGGAATTGATGCACTTTACTCCTCTCCCCTCTCTCTCCAGGAGCAGAATGTAAGCACAAATTCTAAGCAAGACACTATGAATCAGTTGTCAGGCTTTGGTTATCAGTCTCCAGGAAATAATGCCCCTGTGCACCCTTTGTCACCAGGAGCAAAAATGCAGCAGTATCCAAAGATTGAGTGGAAGAATGTGGGCTGGCCAATGATTGGCAGTTTTGGACTAGATGTTGCAAATTTTAAAAATGATCGATTAATGTCCTAGGATTCACAGTGTGCACTAAGCAGATATGAAAGACGGGGTAATTTTAAGCTTTAGCAATCCTAAAAGCAGAGGAGAGTAATTTTAGTGTAAGATTAAAAGGGCTTGGTAACTTTGTTCTTGTTGTGTGGGATGGCCAGTAAATTTAAATAGCTGAAGGGGAGTGATTTTCACTAAATTTTCAGAGGGAGGAAAATTTCATCAAACTAACAAGGGGCAGGCAACTAGAACGTTGAATTTAAAAACACAACAGTACCAGGGTGGGGGGACTTGTTATACAGCTGTGGTCTGTTTAAATATGCAGTTTAACCAGTAAAACAGTATAAAGAAAATAAACCACATTATACAAAAATAGGAGAAAACAAGCAATACAAAAACAAAAAGCTAGCCTTCCCTCACAGCAATCGTTGACAAAATCTTAGTGAGCTTTTCCAGTAAAGCCTTGAAATGTTTTACACCTTTAAATTGTTAAGTTCTTAGCTGTGTCCTCTGTTCACAGGTAATTAACTTTAATTGACCTGTTGTAATTTCTGTGCTATTTTGTGAGAGATGTCTAATCCCTTTCCTAGTTTAAATAAGCAATTAAATTATTGCTGGTAACTTGTATTCACAACGCCATTTTTAAGTGTTGACCTAGTAGTCGGTGACTTGGGGACACGGGTAGTTATCTAGTCTTTGACCATGTGTCTACAAGTTGCATAACATACTATTGTAAACTAACGTACAGTGCAATGAAAAAGTATTTGCCCCCTTCCTGATTTATTTTTTGCACGTTTCACACTTGAATGTTTCAGATCATCAAACAAATTTTAAATATCGGACAAAATCTTAAAATATCACTTAAACTGCGTTTTGTGTTTACTTGGGTTATCTAATTACATTTGTTCTGAAATATTTTAAGTGTGACAAACATAAAATAAGAAATCAGGAAGGGGGCAAGTACTTCATTTCATTGCACTGTGTGGCATCTCTGACCAAGGAGGTCATTGTTCCATTCTATTAGGTAGTCTTCAGACCTGTTGAGTACAGTGCCCCCTTTGGTTTGTACATACACAGTTGGAATGTCCAGAGGTTCCTCACTGAAAGAATACAGGGCATAAATAACATGGCTGTAATGAGTTAAGGTGGTCTGCGTAGGTTGAGTGATGCCTCCAGGTGCTTCTGCATTTACTTTCTTCTAACACCTCTTGTCAAATATTGCCTGTTCATATCTGCACAAGTAATTCCAGAACCATGCTACATACAGAACGCTTAAAAATTTCATCTTAAAGCTTGCACAACAGTAAACAGCTCTGACCTCTGTCTAATTCAGGTAAAGACAGTAATTATTGTAATATTCATTGTCATAAATGTCATTTTTAAATATCTACAACAACCAAGTAACACAACTGCTTAGCCTAGTATGAAAGTGCTCAACCTGGTGAACAAAATGCTGATGGCAGTGTGTGTAACTAGTGGTTGGTGAGATATTGTAAGCTGTTCAGCTTTTAATATTTTGTAGTATTAGTGTGACTTATGAAATCCAGTTTAAGATCTGGAACTTAAAAATAGTACCACTATAAAATAGTTTGAGTTGAAGAGTTTGAAATGTATACTTTTTTTTAGTGACCTTTATGGTTCTAGAGGTGTGAACATTGTTGTGAGGAAATTATGTCCTCACATTTCAATTAAAAAGTTTAGGCTTGCTCATTGGAAGTTAGAGCTGCATTGGTGGGAATGAGTTAAGGCCCTATCACTGTATTCTGCCTTCCTATATCTTGAATGGATTTCTATGCCTGGCATACAAGGCATTATCAGACAACACCCTGATGGATTTCCTGCATATCTACAAAACAAACAGCACCAGAATTACTCATTCTAAAGACCTAAACCTTGCCTGTGGTACAAGACCTGCTGTAGAGAGGCATGTATCCCAGAGACTAGACCTTCTGTGGAACAGGCTCACCATTCATGTGAAGCATAGTTTCTCCATAACCCAATTCAAGTCAACTTGGACAGCTGGATGACTAATAGGAAATTCATCCCTGGTTTGGCAGCTATGTCTCTAAATGGGTACAGACAGAGCCTGTAAGTGGTTCACCCAGGCCCCTGCTTACACTCCAAGTGTAGAAGAACTTGTCAGATTTGGAATGTGTGGCTAGGCTTAAAAAGACCTTGTGGTCATTGGCCTATTAAACACCCATCAACCTAAAAGGATACAAGTCAAACAGTGTAAAGAAAATAAACCACTATGTAAAATAGGCAGTGTAGCAGTAGGAAATACACGAAAGCAAGACTTTTCAGTCACAGCAGTCTATGGGAGAGTCTAGGTGACCCCTTCCCCCCCCCCCCCCAGTAAAAGCAATAAGGAAGTACTAGGCTAGCTGACCTTGTGGGCTTATTTTAAGCCTGGTTAACTTCCCTCAAAGGTGAGAGTCAAACCCCTGTACCTAGTGCTTCTGAAGTAAACATCTGGACCATTATGCCAACTCCTAAACATGGCGAAGGATTTGAAAATATTCAGTGTTTCAATGCAGTTAAATGTATTTTCAAGTAAATGTATGAATTTTTTTGGTCCCTTTTCGTCTGGCTGCCTTTAATAGGGTAGGTTTTCTGTGAAATTGGCAAAGTTCATGCCTCAATATGGACATTGAAGTGTGTTTTTTTTGTCAGGACTCTGCTGTGGTCTCCTTCATAGTTTTATATATGCAATTAAAGTGTTTTTTTTTTTTTTTTTTTTTTTTTTTCCCTTTGATAGCTTGCAAAGCAAGGGGTTCCAACCTTCGTGTTCATTTCAAGGTAAGCTGTACATTTGCTTGGCTTCTTCACTCGTGTATTGACTATTCATTTTGCTTGGCTGAAGCTTCATAAGTACTCCTTGATATACAGCTGTACATCTAGTCATGAGTTGTGCATGTGGTGGTAGAGTTTTTGGTGCACATGCCCCACGTTTCTCAACTCCAGATGGATAGTAAATCCTCTGAAGCAAAGTTGAACTGTCCATTTTCTGAGAGTTAATAGATCACCAAGGCCAATCTGTCTTCCTAGTTGCTGGTCTATGATGCAGCTGTGGTTGACTATCCTTTCTTATTGGCATGCAACCAGTCCTTTGTCTTGACACATCTCAGCCAACTGGCACCTTGTCAGCTTGCCATACTCCTGCTGACATCCTTGCCTGCTCTCCCTGACTAAGCTAACAAAACGTTAAGTACAACTATTGTGATATGAAACTCTGTTCACTGTGTGGCTGAAACACCTTCACTGACCACTGTTTACAGGCTATAGGAGTTCAATATCCACACCACTGCTCACCAAAAGTGTGACTACCCACCACTGGACTAGTAAATCAAGGAGCCTCAGTCCTCACCCCTGGCACCAGTGGGGGGGATGTACACTGGGAGGATAGCAAGTGCATACAGTATTTCCAGATGCAGCAGTGCAACCCTGAAGAGCGCACACGGATCACAACCCTGAAGAGCACACACGGATCACAGCCAGTCTGGGGCTGGTTTCTTCTTTCCCCAGATCCCCAATAAGACTCCCCACTGGCACAGCTATATACTTGAGATCAAGCCTGAGTGGCCTAGCCAAGACCTCCAGCACCCTCTTTGTCCAGCCATTGTTTGTCCCTGCCCAAGTAGCTGAGACGCAATCTGAGGTTTGAATTACACACACACATACCTGGGGGAAAGTTGGCACCGGCTTACTAGCTATGCCCCTTTTTGTCCAGGCTATAAGGTATTCACTGCTGTCACCCAACTCTCTATCTGCTACTTTAGAGCCCTTAAAGGGTGTCCAATCTTACTGTGTGATATTAATACAAATGGTAGTTTGACCAAGAGCAAGGCTGTTAAGAATGGCTCCCACAGTGTCACCAAATATGCAACTACTCTCAAAACTTAAATATAAGAACAAGAAAATAGTTGGTATATATTCACAGTGACAAGAGTTCAAAACCACAGGAAATCTTAAACAACATTGCAGGAAAGCCTCAAAAGCATCTAAACTATGCTTCACTATATTCCTGGCTGAATCTAAGAACTACTGTTTCCTAGAAATTTACTTTCAGAGTAAGGCAGATGTGTGGTGACTGGTTCTCGCCAGGTTCAAGACGGAATGCTCAGTTTCTCTTGAGACTTCTGATATCTCAAATGTTACTGCTAGGATAGCTTGTGGAATGATGTAATTTCTTGTCATCTGACTTTAGTTCCCAGATTAACCCCCCCCCACTGCTAAGAAGCTAGCAGTATTTAGCATCTACCTGTAAAAATACATAGACCTCAGATCTTTGGTAGATGCTGGAAGTCGTAAAAATTACATTCCTTCACACTTAAAACAAGTAATTAGTTTGCCCTAAAGACGATGCATAAAGCTCCCTATTACAGATGGTCTCCTGTGGCCTAGCCATAAAGCAATTTAGTTTATTTTTCTGAAGTTCCAGTTTCCACTGTTAATGTACATTTCTGTTCTCCACTGTTAATGTACATTTCTGTTCTCCACTGTTAATGTACATTTCTGTTCTCCACTGTTAATGTACATTTCTGTTCTCCACTGTTAATGTACATTTCTGTTCTCCACTGTTAATGTACATTTCTGTTCTCCACTGTTAATGTACATTTCTGTTCTCCACTGTTAATGTACATTTCTGTTCTCCACTGTTAATGTACATTTCTGTTCTCCACTGTTAATGTACATTTCTGTTCTCCACTGTTAATGTACATTTCTGTTCTCCACTGTTAATGTACATTTCTGTTCTCCACTGTTAATGTACATTTCTGTTCTCCACTGTTAATGTACATTTCTGTTCTCCACTGTTAATGTACATTTCTGTTCTCCACTGTTAATGTACATTTCTGTTCTCTTCCAGCGGGGCACACTGGTTACATTTTCAAGCACTCTACAAAATATCTTCTCAACACAAACATCTATACAGTGTAATCTGATAATACACATGACACAGTTCTAATACATTTGTAACGAGCATCTTGGATAAATTGTTTTGATATTCACCAGTAGTGTATAACTTACAAAATTCCTGATAGCTGTGCTGGCAATATCATCCTTTGTCCACAGGTGCTCCGGATTGTTCAGTTTGGCACTTCGTAGAGTGACAAGTTTTGTTAGCTTGCAAGATGTTGGACATTGCTGCTGCTGTCTTAAGTGTATATTCCTTCTCATGGGTAACACTGTAGGTTAAAGAAAAGTTCAGATGTGCAGTATGAGCTTTAAGACTTTGCTTGGTTGCAGATATGCTTTAGCAACTAGAATGCTCTGCCACAAGTGCATCATGCATTGGCAGCTGTTTTCATAGGTTCATACTAGGCTATCTGCCCTGGGGCAATTGTAAGCCTAGCCCTATTCTGTATGGCTTATGCCACCCCTTGATTTGAGTATACTGTGACCTTCTAAAGGTTTAGTTTACTGTGCCTCTGTCTAATAGTGACACTGGAGTAATCCCTGGGACAAACCTACGATCCCCCATCCACTTATCGAGATTCTTCTTTAAGAGATTCAGTGAGGTGCTCTGCCTCACATGAACTGGAATTCTATTCGAGCGAAGGGAGCCTCTGGTTTATGAACCTGTCCCTCCAGCAAGTTCTATTTCTATGCTGAGGTAAGTACCTCGAGCGTGTGGCTCTAAGGGATTTAGATTTACTGAGGTGGAGCATGTCCATTAATTCTGGATTTGACATAGCTTTGTATGTCAGGCATAGATCGCCTCGAAGTAGGCGGTATGCAACTGCGTAGAGCTGGAGTTCTTTTAACCGAGCAACATATGGCATCTGTTTGAGACCCTTGATCCTCTTGGTGAGATACTTTTGGGGTCTTTCTAATTGCTGCAGGTGTCTGGTAAGTTACATCCCAAAAGGGGCATTGTATTCTATGATGGGCCTGATGAGGGATGGATAAAGGGGCACTATTACCTCTCTTGATCTAGATGTGAAGCCCTTCGTGATGAGCCTGATGAGGGATGAATAAAGGGGCACTATTACCTCTCTTGATCTAGATGTGAAGCCCTTCGTGATGAGGTGGGCTATGTAGAAGGTCTTTCTAACCACTTTGGCAATGTGGTTTTCAAAGGAGAGATTGCTATCAACTTGGGTCCCCAGGTCCCTAATAACTTTCTCTGTACTTAATGGGTTTCCACCTATGTGGTAATTTGTGGGCACATTGTTTTTGCCAAAGGGTATGACTATACATTTTTGGCACTTAGCTTTAAACCATGGCGCTGGCACCAGTTATCTGTCTCTGCGAGACCTTTTTGAAGGATGTTTGTGTTAGCTGGAGAGTTGATGGTGAGCCATAGTCCTCCCACGTTTGCCTGTACCTCTATATACCGAACAAGTGGTCCCAGGACAGAACCCTGTGGGACGCCACTTGTGACCGGTTTCGAGTCTGACATGGCTCCAGCAACTCTCACTCTGTGGGTTCTGTCTTTGAGCCAGTTTGCGACCCATCTTGTGACATAGGGGTTTATATTTAAGCTGGATTATCTATGATGCCAGAGTGGGGTATTGTGTCAAATGCCTTTGCAAGGTCCAGATAGGCTGTGTGGACTACCTTCCCTTCATCTATGGCTTTGGTGACTGTTTCAAAAGAAGTCAACCAGGTTCAAAAGGCAGGATGTGCCCTTGACAAAGCCGAACTGGGTAGGATCTAGTGTCTGTAGGTCCCCAATGTCTTTGTTTATGAGCTCCATGATGATGCTGTCCATAGCCTTGCAGACTAAGCTAGTCAGGCTTATGGGGCGATAGTTTCCAGGGTCCGTAGAGACTCCACCTTTGTGGAGTGGAACCACTGTTGCTGTACGCCATTCTGTGGGCACATATCCTGTAGTGAGGCTGAGATTGTATAGCTGTTTTGAGGGATTAGTTCCTCTTGTAGTTCATGTAGGACGCGACCTGGGACGCCATCTGGTCCCATGGAAGCAGTGTTTTTTGCTTTGGAGAGGGAATCCTTCACCTGAGCATCTGAGATGTTTGGGAGGCAGCCCTCTGCCGGGATAGATACTTGCTCTTTTTGGGGGGAGGGGGGGGGGAGTTTGCACTGAACCTGTCTGCCAGGATACTGGCGATGTCTGTCTGTGGGTTCAGCATATTTTTTGTCGTTTAGAATCAACTCGGAACAAGTCTGGGAGTTGCATCCCAGGTTTCTAACATAACTGAAAAAAGCCTTATGATTGTCTTTGGTGTCCTGTGCAGTTTTTCTCTCGAAGCTGGCCTTGGAGGATTTTGAGGGATCGTAGTTTTTTGCTAGTACTGATCAGAGATGCATTCCCTATTGGGGATTTTGCTCTCTCATGTAGTAGCTTCCTCCTTCTGTTGTACAGTTTGTTTATGGCAGGGGTCCACCAGACTGGACGCCTGCCTTTGGATGATTGGGTCTTGGTTTTGTTTGGGATAGCATGATCCATGCATTCCTGGAGATGTCTGTAGAATGCATTTATATAGGATTCTGCAGTTTGGGCTGTAGTTTCCACTGGCCCTGGGGCCTTGAAGGATTCCACTTCGGTTTTGAGAAGTTCGCTTTTGAGAAGTTTTTCGCTGTGGTTTTCTGGGCTGGGGGTGGGGTCGGGAAATTAATTTATGGTCTGATCTTACCAATGAGGGATATACTTCTGGTGTGGAGCATAAGAGTCCCCATGTTGGTAATGATCAGGTCTAGTATGTTGTCCCCTCTTGTGGGAATGGTGACTTTTTCATAGAAGTAACTTTCACCATTTCATTGTATCTGATATTAACACTGGAGCAGAGGCATATGATTACAGTAAATTGTAACATCTTTAATCTTGCTATAATGCAAGAACAGCAAAATGCCTCTACTGTGTAAACTGGCATTTGAAGTACAGCATCCTGCTGGCCTTGTATAAATTGCAGTAGCTGGAGCCTGCACATTTGACTTGACAGAACAGTTTTTTATTTTATTTTTTTTAGGAGGGTTAAAGCCTGATTTAAGTATTGGATCGTGTCAACACTTGTCTGCAGTACAAAGGATTTACAAGATAAGTTGCACTGGTTATGTGCATAGTGGTGCTGTAGAGCCTGCTAAACTGCTGCATTGAAAGTAATGGTTCATATTATACTAACCAATGTAAGTCAGTACTTCCTGTTTAGCTGTCTGTGCAAGGATTGTCATGTGCAGGCTATTGACATGCTGCAGAAAGCTGTCTAGTTGGCATCTGCTGTTTCAGTGCTTTACTAGTTTTGCAGCAGCTGCCAGTGCAGTGTTCACGTTATCTGTAGTATAGAAAAATGACCAATGCTCATCTATAAGCTGTCAGCTCAGGAAGATTTCAATCTGATACAGCTAAGTGATGTAGAGTCTGCTAAATTGGTGTACGTGCAGGTAAAATCCCTTAAAAATAGCAGTTCACAATAAGACTACTGCCAGAGTCAGATCCCTAAGAAAATCATTAGGAATTTCTTGCACCATTAATGGAGAAAAACACTTGCTTCAAGAGTAGCAGTCTCACACTGCCAAACTCCTACCTATTCTGTGGAGAGTGGAAAGAAGTTGGTGCCATACCTTTGTTAGAAAAGGACATCTGTTCAGTGGAAATCTGAAACAAAACAGGCAAGCGCACACCACTATATAATCTACTTGGCTCCATCTACATGCATATCTAATGGGCAGTTAGTGAGCCAGCACCTTGTAGTGTTAAGTTCCATAATTGGGCTACATGCCTGCATTGCCTAGAAATATGCAGAATGGCAGAATTTTTCTCCATCTGCCTGTAGTCAGTTTGAGGACAAAATAGCCTGGGGAGCTGGCATAATCCATTAGAAAAAATCCTGTACTGTTTTTTCAGATACAGTATTTTGTGAGGGTGCACTTGGCCATTTAATCACTAAGTGGTGAACAGTTTTACCAGTTTGTGTCAGAGGTCTTTTTTACATTTGTAAAGAACATTTTTGAGGCAGGCAGTAAATTTTCTGCATAAAGTGACTTACTAATGCACATTAAAACTGAAGAGGTTAGATGCTCTAATTCCCTGACACCATAGTTTCATTAATGCTTTTCTGAAATGAAAATTGGGATGCACATGTTGTGAAAATATTGCAAACATTGGCTATGTGGGTTTCCGTGGCACTGCTGACATTCACTTGCTATTATCCTGCTGGATCATTTTGCAGATGGGAATCTAATGTCCTTGTGGACACATTTCCCACTAGCACTTGAGGCTGGGTATGTTGGCAAAAAGGTGATTTAAAATGTAACTGGAAGGGCAGATGAGGTGTGTATGCTCAGTTTGCAAAAACTGCGCTCTGCTGCTCAAATTCATTTGGCGTGCATTATCTTACTTTGGAGTGCCCCTTCTGCATGTTTACTGCTCATAGCAGAAATACTTTGTAATGTTTCAGCTTATTCAAAATCTATTTAACTTATTGTTCAGACTTCATTTGTGGTATGCTGGTTCAATGTTAGAGATTTGATGAGATGCAGTGTTCTCCAGTATGTAGTCGTGACACTAAATATTCTGTTTACTAGCAATATGCATTTATGCTGCTTGTGTTTTTAAATGTTCAGGTGCCAGCAGATGTAAGGAATTGATGTTGCCTACTTGAGCTTTGCCAGACACAAATGCTTTGTTCAGTATTGAAAGACTTATAAGATTTAATTTACAGTTCTCCCCTGTTTTAGAACACACGAGAAACTGCACAAGCCATCAAAGGCATGCATATCCGTAAGGCCACCAAATATCTGAAGGATGTTACTTTAAAGAAACAGTGTGTGCCTTTCCGCCGTTACAATGGTGGTGTTGGACGCTGTGCTCAGGTAAGAAGGTGCTTAAGGTATGCCTTTTCTTTTCATCTTTCAGCTCTTTGTGGAGTTGGGGAAAAACCAAAGTTGAGCAAACGTAAGACTGTATTCATTGTGTGTGACTTTTTTGAGGGAGAGATTGCATAGCATAACCCTCGCTCTTAAGCATCTAAAAAATGTTTAGGGCAGAGCTTGTAAAAGGCTTATGGGTGTGAAACTGTTGGGAGTAGGCAGTGTCATTGGTGATGCAAGGAATGTTGCTTTGGTCCAGCTTTTTCCACTGAGGAAGGTGGCATCCCTAGTCAAAAAACTGTACAGTGTTGTGCAGTAGATATAGTTGTTGCCTGTCACTTATCTGCTCTTATTGTCCAATACTGTTTACACTACAAACACAAAGCACACTTATGTGAGGTGAGTGAAGAAAAATTTGAAAATTGGCTGATGATGGTAAGTAACCTCCTAATTGGCTTAGGATATTTAGTGATTTCAGGAAAAGACGAGTATTACTGTTTTCTTTGGTGGATCCCGTTTCAGTATGTCTTTTAAAGCAGACAAATTATCTCAGCTGTAGTCCAAGCAAAATGATGCTGTTGACAGCATATCCATGTTTATTAGGATGTAAGGTACTGCAGAATAGTGATGAGCTGAACAATAGATATTTAGATACATTTTAAAAGAATGAGATCATTGCTTGCACAGTGAGCCAATCTGTGTAGTGGTGAGTATAAAATGGGTGTAGGTGTACAATTATATTGTCATTCTTTTGAATATAATGTTATAGGTTGTGCATATTCTAGCCTTGGAAGCAATATGTTGATCGTGAGGGCTTGTATGCAATGTTGGATTGATTTAAGAACTTTGGTTGCTGCCCTGTATGGTTCAGGTAGAGAGTGGTCTAATAGTAATCATAGGAAGTTACAAGGCTAATGGTCCTAGAGCTCTTAAGTCTATCCAGTTTTACCCCTTATTTGCATGATCAGCACCTATCCCTCCTGTTCAAGAGGGACACGTGTAACCCCTGGGGCGAATCTAGTCACCCATACAGTTATCCAGATTGTGTTTGAAGAGGGCCAAAGAGGTGGAGTCTCTTCCAAAGGTCTGGTAACCTGTAGGTGACTAATCTGTCCCTCCAGCAGGTTTTTATTAATGTCACATACCAGGTTTAGGCTGTTTTAGAGCGAATAACCTGTGTACAATTTGACTTGCGGATATGCAGCATTTCTAGTAAAACTTTGTGATTTGCTTTGTATGCAAGGCAGAGATTACATCTGGAGTAGTTAGTATGAAATAAGTCACTTTATTCTGTTTACACAATCTCCATTGGACAAATGCTAAAGACCTTTAGTTTTCCTTGTGAGGAACCTTCGTGGTTTCTCCAGTTGCTGCAGGTGCAAGCACCATACCAAAACGTGTTTTACTCAGTTGGCCTGAAGGGGAAGAATACAGGAGGGTTTTTTTCTGGAGACAATGCCCTTACAAAATAAGCAATATAGAATGCCCTTACCATTGTGAAGACATGGTCCCAGGCAAGGCTGTCAACCTGTGTGCCCAGGTCTCTCACCACATAGTGCATACTTTAAGGTGTTGCTATTGATGTGGCAGTTAGCAGGAACATTCCTTTTTATGTAAAGGAATGATGGTACATTTTTCTGACCACATCAGTCTAAGGCTATGACTCACTAATCATTTGTGTAAGACCCTCCTGTGGGATGTTGACACTTGGAGATGTGACCGCTCCCCAGTTTAAAGTCATCAGCAAACTTTGTTAGCCACCGTTTAGTTTTTGCTTGTGCTTTGGAGAAAAATTCCAAGCTGACGTCCCAGGACTGATCCCTGTGGAGCACCACTGGTTAGTCTGCTGTTGGAGGTGGATTCTCCTAGTTGACTAATCCGTGAGCCTGTTGGTGACCCTTTGACAAAATTCAAACAGAGTAAGGCCAAGTGTTTGGAGACTTATCTTTGAGTTCAATGATTATTTCCATGGCCTTTCAGAAGGGCTAGTCAGGCTAATGGGTCTGTAGTTGCTGCAGTCGGTGGAAGCACCACCTTTGTGCTAGGTAATGGTAGCAGTTTCCCATTCAGCTGATATTAAGCTGGTGCTTGGACTATGGTTGAAGCGAGTACCCAATGGTGTTGCTAATTCATGTTGGAGCCCATGTAGGACTTGGTCTGGGATGTTATCATGTCCCATAGCCTTGGAGAGGGCATTTACAACCTGTTCCTTAGAGGTGCAAGGTAGGGGACAGGTGGTGATGTCATGGGGTGGGTGTGGTGGGGGCAGGGAGTGAGTCTGCCAACAAGTTAACTGTCCACAAGCTCAATATATGTGGTATCCTTAACTACCAATTTGGCACAAATCTGGGCCTTTCCTTTTAGGTTATGGATGCAACTAGAATGTAGTAAAACCTGTGCTCTGTTTAATTTAAATGAATTTTCTGATTGGCTGGTTCAGATGCCACTTTTCACAGACTATTATCAGAAAATTTGCACTGTCTGGGGTGCTCATTGCATTCTCTTTAGAACCTTGCTACCTGCAGGCCATGTTCTGTCTTTGTTCTTGTGGTGAAAGTTGTTGCAGCCCATTCATTCCCTTGTGAATTGGAGCCAGTTGTGGTGCAGTCACCCTGGCAGCCATTAGGGCTTTGTACTTTTACAGCCTAAGCCTAACCCTTCCCCGTTGTAGTGATGTGGTTCTCCACATCTTGGAGGGTAGCTTGTATCCCTGATGTGGAAATGTGCCCACTCCTGACATGCCCCACAAATAGGACCATACTGGTGTACTCCACTCTCCTGAGGAAACCAGGTTACCACAGGGGTAGGAGCAACCACAGTCCCAGATAAGTGTGTGGGCAACACAATTTCATCCGCCACTTCATGGTGCTTCCATCTTCCTGGCCTGATCAGTCTTGGGTTGTGGTCAGGGCTTTTAATTCCTGTGCCCCACAGAGCTGGGACTAACCACACTCTTGCTTTCAAAGGTTGTTATAGCACCTGTGAGCTTGCCCTTCTCAGTGTTGCAGTATGTTGGGAAGAATAAATACAATAGACTTGGTACAGATGGTTAAGCTAGTGAGTTGTAGATGGCATTGCACAGGGTGTGACCTTGAGCAAGTCCCTTAACCAGACGTTGCTCCTGAAAGTGTGTCCAGTAGGCTTACCTGGTTTAACAGATGGGTATTAATAGTGACATTAGGACTGCATGTTTGAATATGGGTAAAGTTTGTCAGGGGTATGCTAAATGTGTTCAGAAGGGAGCAGCAAGCATGTATCGGCCTAGTTTAAAAGGAAGTGGTGTTTTATGGAGATGAATGTTATGGTTTTGGAAGATTTCCTTGATCTGACTTTAGTTTGGAACTAATATCACTTATTCTGGGGTAAAAAAAAAAAAGGCTTAATGTGTACGTGTTTTGGTTTTTCAGTGTTCTGTCTCATTTTGCTTGGATTTTAATGTCCCATTTCAGTTTAATGAAATACATAGAGGGCATACTTCTCAACAGTTCCCAGCAGAGAGATGCAAGCAAAAAGTGTTGGGGGAGGCTCCATGGGGTTAGATTTTGTGTTGGCTTTTTTGAATTGGAAATTGTGTCTGCTGTAGTCAAAGTTGTGACTAACAAGATAGGGCTGACCTTCAGTCTGTGCAGTGTTGTTGGGGGAGCAGGGGACCTCAAGGAAATTATCTGGTCCCAGGCTTAACTAGTTTCATCCAGTAATTGTTGGGAATGTCCTCTGGCTGGGGGGGGTCCATGCAGAGGTGTATGTACTGGGGTGGGTGGAGGTGCAAGCAGAGGGATGGATTTGTGTGTAGTAGATTTTATAGAGATGCGAACATAGATGCGCGCGAAATGTGTAACTTGTATTGCTGGCTAGAGCCTAACCCAAGCATCACATTGTAGTTGCATCATGATGTCTGCACCCTTTGTGGTCATGTAGCAAGAGGGCTGTGTATGAATTAAATTAGTTTGAAAAACTAAGGCATTAAAGTCTGCTGGTCTGTCACGGACTCCAAACTTAGCATCACTGTGGTTTGAGGAAACGCAGACTCCACGGAGAAGACATCCAGGACGAGAATTGAACTAGAGAACCTCTTGCTGTGAGGTGGCTATGTGACTGTTGCTTATCACATTTTGTCCTGCTTATCCTCCGAGTAAACTCATTACAACTGTGCTTGATGCGAGATAGTTACAGCAAGTACAGGACAATGGAGAAAGAGCTATCCCTTAAAATACTCATTCGGTACAACTGAGTATCAGCTTGGCATCCATATTACAATGTCTAACGGCAATAACCTGTGCAAGAGAACCAAGCGCTGAGTTGCTCTTTATTTGCAGATTAATGTTGTAGAAATTACATCTTTATCAAGATGCAAGTGTAAGTTTGCACACAATGTAAGCGTGCAGATGTAGAAGTCTTGCTGCAAAGCATAAGCTAGCTGGGGATAGGGAGAAAATATTTGATCGGTCTGTTACATATTCTGTTTTCAGTGTGTTTGCCCTCTTGTGCAGTGAAGATTTGACTAATCCAGCTAGCCCTATGGTGGTATTCGTAATGACTAAGAACTTGATTGGGACATTAGGAAAATTTTCCTATTTTCAGTTGTTGATCTTAAGCCACCAGAGTTGTCCATTTATTTTTTCCCCCCTTGTATTATCTCATTAAAATGTTTTCCCTGCTCTTTCCCAGAGTGAGTCCAGGCTGTCTGGAAAGGGTCCATGGGCCAGTCCTCTTACCTGGTTAATGAGTATTCTTATTGATAAAACTTCCTTTACAAGGCAACATTTTACAAATTGCATGAAGTAGTTCCATGGAGGAGTGGGAGGTTCTGAGTTAGCTGCTTGAAATTCTTCAGTGGTTTTAGCAGTGTGGGGTGGGGGGGGCTTATGGTTGGTTCATTAGAGAGCTTTTACCAAACTGCGAGCATGTTGCAGTTTTTCTACAGGTGGCATTTTCGCTTGTGTAGATCACCAGGTGTAGCTACATCTGTTGTACATCACTTTCATAAAGTGATAGAGTACCTAAAACTGGGTAGCTTGAATTTCACACATGAATTGCATATCGTGTAGAATGTTACTGTTTATGGCAAAACTTGCAGTGGCAACAGTAAAAGACCACTATGGGCAAATGATGAAAAAACATCTTGTGAGGAAGTGCTGCACTTCCCAAAGCTGCCTGCAGTAAAATATGTACTCCATCCTAAATTTTTATTTTTTAATCCTTGCATTCTGATTCCTTTGAAAAGCTGAGACTGTCCCATATTGCTCTGAGAACATAAATTGTGAGAATAAGTTGCCTTAACATTTGTTGTCACGCTACACTTCATTCTCTTAGAATGGAATGCCTGAAAAAATGCCAAGTTGAGAATCTGCATATCTTGTCTCATTGACTGGTCTGCACTCAGTTGTATAAATGTTACTCATTTGCAAGCTTCCTTCAGAGATTGTGTAGAACACATTACTGATGTAAAAAATTCTTTACCAAGAGCAGTTTTGCGAAATTAAACACCTTTTGGAGGTTCTAATTTTTTTTCTTTCAAAAACAGGCTAAGCAGTGGGGCTGGACACAGGGTCGTTGGCCAAAAAAGAGTGCAGAGTTTCTGTTACACATGCTTAAGAATGCCGAGAGCAATGCTGAACTTAAGGTAAGGCTTGCACATTACTGTGGGCTGTCCTAAGTATGTTTTAAATTTAAATGTATTTTTGTTTCATTGATATATATCACTCTTGCTTTGGATACATGGACACTGAGTATGGATTTGTGGCTGTGATGATGACCATCTTAGGACACCTTTGGATTTATGATGAAACTAACTTTTATTCTGAGCAGCCAGCCTAATTTTATGGAGTGCCCACCCCCCCCAGTTCCTTGGTTTCAGTTTTGACCATTAATAAAACTGACGTTAAGAGTAGTTTAACTTCTAGGAGCAGAGCATTCACTTGTGCCCGAACATAAGGCTGCCCTTGGAATATTTCTTGAACTGTAGACTTCACACCATCTGGATTTTTTTCTGCTTTTGGAAAAACTGCAGTGATGCCTGCTGGAGTGCATGTTTGTTTACATTTAGTAAACCTTGATGGTGCTCGTTGAAATTTTTTTAGGGGGAGGTGGTAACATCTTGATTTGGATCTGGTAGCAATTGTGCAGGAGAGGTTTCCTTTAAATGTATGGTGGCAGATTGGCCTTTTCCATAGAATGGTCTTGGCTGATGCTCACCCAGAGGGTGAGAGTCATAAAATCACAAAAGTATTCTAGTGGTGGTGCTTCACACGGAAGATTTTCTGATCTTAATGTTTTGATCTGCGGAAGATCGTTATAAGGTATGAATAGTTTGACAGAAGACCACTTTGTGTCTCTAATCAAGACCATCTTACTGTCTGCCTTCTTGCCTGACCATCAAAATGTAAGGGAAAGCATTCCATTCCCAGATGTCCACTGACTGCATATTGTGCAGCTGTGATCAGTTTGGGAAGGTGGGCTCTGCAGTATCTAAATTAAGGGATTGTCTAACTACATTGTCTTCTGTTAACGGGGGGGGGGGGAGATTAAAAGTACCTGTCGGTATGCACTCCATTCCCATTGCACTGTGGTGGCATGTGTGCTCCCACGTATTTGAATAGGTAACGTGGACCTTGGTTCATAAAATTTTTCAGGCACTGCAGATTAGGCATGCTGTTAAAGATCTGGGCCCCATCACCACTTCATAGGTTCATACTAGGCTATCTGCCCAAGGGCATTTATAAGCCTAGCCCATAGTTATTTGGCTTTCGCCACCCCTTTAGTTTGAATAAAACTATGCCTATTATTTTGCTGTGCCTCTGTCAAGCAGTGACACTGAAGTAATCCCTGGGGTATATCTGCGATCCCCCATCCATTGGTCAAGATTCCTCTTGAACAAGGCCAGCGAGGTGCTCTGCCTCACATGTACCGGGATTTTGTTCCACAGCATAGGGAGTCTCTGGGTGATGAATCTGTCCCTCCAGCATGTTCTATTAATAACCGTGTCAAGGTTTAAGTCTCCCGCCCTTGTGGTTCTGAGGGATCTAGATTTTTTGAGGTGAAGTATATTCATCAAATCAGGGTTTGACATGGCCTTATATATCAGGCACAGGTCACCTCTGAGCAAGCGGTATGAGACTGAATAAAGCTGGAGTTCTTTCAGTCGGGCAGCATAAGACATATTTTTGAGACCCTTTATCCTTTTGGTGAGGAACTTTTGGGGCCTTTCCAGCTGCTGCAGGTGTCTGGTCAGATACATTCCGAATGGGGCATTGTACTCAATCATAGGTCTAATGAGTGATGAGTACAGGCGGGCGATGACCTCCCTTGATCTAGATGTGAATCCCTTCATGATCAGGTGGGCAATGTAGAAGGTTTTCCTAACTACTTTAGCAACATGAGTGTCAAACGAAAGGCTACTGTCAACCTGGGTCCCCAGATCCCTGATGACTTCTTCTGTGCTCAGTGGATTGCCACCTATATGGTAGCTAGGGGTAACCTTGTTTTTCCCGAAGGGTATGACTATACATTTCTTGGCATTTAACTTTAGGCCATGGCTCTGGCACCAGTTATCCGTTTTTGTGAGGCCCTTCTGAAGGATATCTGTGTCAGATGTGTTTTCGACTATGGCGCCCAGTTTGCAGTCATCTGCAAACAACCCTCCTGTGTTTGCTTGTACTTCAGAAAAGTAGATGCCGAACAAGAGTGGACCCAGGACTGAGCCCTGTATGACACCACTTGTGACAGGCTTTGAGTCTGACATGGCTCCAGCAACTCTGACCCTGTGGGTTCTGTCACTTAGCCAGTTTGCAACCCATCTTGTGATGTATGGGTTTACATTCAAGCTGATGAGTTTTTTGATAATACCTGAGTGGGGTATTGTGTCGAAGGCCTTTGCCAGGTCAAGGTAGGCTGTATGGACTGCCTTTCCCTCATCAATGGCCTTGGTGACTGTCTCGAAAAAGTCAACCAAGTTTAAAAGGCATGATCTGCCTTTGACAAAGCCAAACTGGGTTGGATCCAAAGTCTGCAAGTTCCCTATGTCTATTTATGAGTTCCATTATGATCCTCTCCATGGCTTTGCAGATAAGGCTTGTCAAGCTAATGGGATGGTAATTTCCAGGGTCGGTGGAGGCACCACCTTTGTGAAGTGGGACCACAGTCGCCGTGCGCCACTCCTTGGGTACGTATCCTGAGGTGAGGCTAAGATTAAACAGCTGTCCTAACTGCGGGTTTAATTCCTCATTGAGTTCATGGAGCACACAGCCGGGGACACCATCCGGTCCCATGGATGCTGTGTTTTTTGCTTTGGAGAGAGCAGTTCTCACCTGGGCGTTGGAGATGTTTGGGGGGCTACAATCCTCTGGTATAGATATCTCTCCTTTTGGGGGGGAGGGGGGGGGATTTGCACTGAACCTGTCAGCCAGTATGTTGGCAATGTGTGTAGGTTCAGTAATCTTCACATCCTTTTGAACTAATTCTGAGCATATCTGGGAGTTTCCTCCTAGGTTTCTAACATGGCTAAAGAAGGCCTTATGATTGTCTTTTGAATCCTTGGCGACTTTTCTCTCAATTTACCTTGGATGATTTTGAGAGCTCTTAGTTTTTTACTTATAATGGTCAAAGGTGTCTTACCTTTCAAGGATTTTGCTCTATCTTGTAGTAGCTTCCTCCTTTTGTTGTAGAGCTTGTTTATGGCTGGGGTCCACCAGACTGGACGCTTGCCTTTGGTACAAAGAGTCTTAGTTTTGTTTGGGATTGCCTGATCCATGCAGTCCTGTAGGTGCTGGTAGAAGGCATTTGTAAGTGATTCAGCGGTTTGAGTAATGTTTACCACTGGCTCAGGGGCATTAAAGGAGACCACACTAGTTTTTAGAAGTGTGAAGTCGGCTTTTGAGAAGTTTTTCACTGTGGTCTTTTTTGTTTCAGGTGGGGGCGGGATGAGGACCTCCAGCGAGATTAGTCTATGATCTGATCTCACCAGTGAGGGGTATACTTCCGGTGTTGAACATTGTGATCCCATGTTCGTGATGATGAGATAAAGTATGTTTTCTCCTCTTGTGGGGATGGTGACGAGTTGTTCCATGGCATTTGAGTTTATGAAGTCCAGGAACCTTTGGGCTAGAGTGTTTGGGCTTGAGTAGTGTTCCTAGTCTATATTAGGGTAGTTGAAGTCACCTAGTATGATGGTGTTTGGAGATACATTTATCCCCTCCATTGTTTTCAGGAAGGCCATGTGAGGTTCCTGAGTTTGAGAGGGTGGCCTGTAACATGCTACAAATTGCAGAGCAGTCTTGCCTATGGTTAATTGCACCTGGATGGTCTCCGATGTATCGTGCGTTGCCACCAACCTTGAGGTGTGGGTGTCCTTTATGAATATGGACACCCCCCCCTCCTTTCTTGGTGTTGTCCGGATTTTGGGGCCGGAACGCATGATATGAGGTGAAACCTGCTAGTGCTGGGGTGCTCTCAGGAGCCTTGAACCAGGTTTCTGTCACAGCACAGACATCGATATTCTCCATACTGAGAAGGGCCTCGAGTGCGTGCATCTTGAGATTGAGACTTCTGGCATTGAGCAGCATTACCCTTAGTTTTTTACTTTTTTGTATTCTAGGGTGGTAGGGTTAGAATTTGAGCCTTGCCTAAAAAAGGCACTATGGGGGTGGCAAGAGCCTTTGCCAATATCCGGAAGCCTAGGGGTGACAGGTGCAAGCCGTCCCTTGCGAAGCAGCGTGGCTTGTCCAGCATGTCATCCCAGGCAGACAGTTACTTGTTGTAACTTCCCTCCTTTTAGGCATTCTTCCTGGAGTGGAAATGTATAGTAATCTGTACAATGAAGGTAGTATAGTTGTGTGTACAGTTCACCATAACAGTAAACTTTTTTGAGTAAGAAATGACTATTGCAGTGAGACTTCCTTCACTTATGGGGAGACGGGGCCCCCTTTTTATCTTGGTCATAATTTTGTGTTGTAATGTCTGGACTGTTAAGTCACTTAGGCACACCTGCTGAGTAATAGAAATCCTTTAGGACTGCAGATTGAGGATTTCAAGGGTGCTTTCATTGCCCCCTATTGAAGTGTACTGGTTGGCTTTTCTTTTGGAATGAGCAGAGGGTGTGAATAGTAGTGCTGTCATACTGATCATAACATTGGCTGGGGTGGAGCTGTGGCCATTCACTGAAGGCTCTGGATATCTGCCATATGCCCAGCATTTCACTTATGGAGTAGGGACTAAAACTGTAGCGGTGCTCTAGTCAAACCTCCACTATTATGATGTAGTGCCCACAACTACTTTCAGCTTGCTTCTGGATACTTTCTAAAGCATACTGGTGTACATTTGTTGGTTCTGTTTGATTCTAGCAGAATTGGAAGTAGATGCAACACTGAACTGTAGTGGCAATGATGACTATCTTAGGACACCTTTGGATAACAAATGAAAATAAACTGTATCCTGAGCAACTACAGTTCACTTAATTGTGTGTTTTATAGCTAGTGAGAGACTAATATGAATGGAAACTGTACATTTGCAGTGGTGAATTGTAACTTTTATTTTTTTTCCCCCCAAACTTAAGGGTTTGGATGTTGATTCATTGGTAATTGAGCACATCCAGGTGAACAAAGCTCCTAAAATGCGCAGACGTACATACCGTGCCCATGGCCGAATCAACCCCTACATGAGCTCTCCCTGCCATCTTGAAATGATCCTCACTGAAAAGGAACAGATTGTTCCTAAACCAGAGGAAGAGGTTGCTCAGAAGAAAAAGGTACATTTTAGAACATGTTTTTTTCAACCTTTAAGTTACACTTTTTTTTTTTTGTTTTCAGTGTGTGTAGTGAATGAAATTTTCCACATGTATGAGTTTGCTGGATAGTTGAAAATGGAGCAGGTGCTTGACCAACCTAGCAGAAATGCCAAATGTTAACTGAAGTCAAACATTTTAAGCATGCAGGCAATTGTGTTGAGAAATGTTATCCATGCATGTATGTAGAGTGCTTTCAGTTGCTGTGATGACTTTCTTAGGACACCTTTGGAATAATCATGAAAATAATTTTTGGTCTGAGCAACTTTGTGGACACTTACCATAGACTGTTTAGGCATGCAGGATGTCTAGGGGCTGGAATAAATGTTAGACTGTTAAGTTTGTGAAATTTGGTAACTAAAGGATTAAATTACTATATGTTTTTTTAGATATGTAAATATTTGTTTATAGTGACCCGTGGCTAGGATTCATCTTCAAAAAAATTTAGATCAATCTTTTTTATGTATATATATGTAGCTGATTTCATTTTTATCAACTGTTTACTATCCATGCATGAAAGACTGAAAGTACTTTTTTTTTTTTTTTTTTTGCAGGTTTCACAGAAGAAACTGAAAAAGCAGAAACTCATGGCTCGGGAGTAAATTTCACATATATAAATAAACACTTAAAAATCGTTGTCATGCTTGCTTTTCTGTTACAGTACCAGACACATGGGGTTGAACTGTTCATGCTCTGTGTGGAAAATTCAGCCTAAGGGGGTGTATTTTGGCCAAATGTTTTAACTGGTTTGAAGTATTGCAGTTTGTTACTAGAATTGAGGCGTCAAGTTAGTCATAAATGTAGCAGTTTTTGATGCTGTTGTAACAGGGTCCGTACATGTCTCCTAATCTTAGTTTTGAGCAGAGCAGCTGATAATTGGCTTAAAAGATCCATTTTTACTATTGCATAGTCAGTCAAAGGTATCTGCAATACTAAGTTTACAAATGTGTACAGTTGTAAAAAGGAAGTAGGAACTTTTTAATGTGGTAGAGAACATTGAGTGGCTTTAGCTTTTAGTCCCCTTCCTCAGACTTGACACTTGGAGACTGTTGCAAGAGCCTTGAAGGTATAACTTTGAGTGAAATTGTGCTGTAATATTTGGAGTGGGGGCTGCTGTAGTGAGGAGGCATTTTTGAGAATGGTCATGGAGAAGTTTGCTTTTTACATAGCCCTATTGTTCATATAGTGTGACCATAAATACTTGATCTTGACACTGGTTCATTTTGTGAACTGAGAATCGTACCTCAAAACATTGGGGGGGGGGTTATAAAGCATGTGTAAAATCATACATGTTTTTATGTGGACATCGGGTGTTAAAAATACTCAGGTGGGCAGGATGATATATTTTGAAGGCTCTTATTTTGGGTGGGAACTATAACTATGATATGGTGGTGCATTCAGACATGTTAGTTAACTGTTCTTTCAGCTGAAACTTGCACTGAAGGGATTTTGCGAGCTAGTAATGGTGATTTGAGCACTTTTGTTTACTACTTTGTTGCTTGTTTTTGTTAGGGCAGGTCTATTTGCTGACTGAGCAAGAATTAAGGTGGGTTACTTCTGTAAAGTCACTAATATTTTGACTGCATTGAGTCATATGGTGGGTGCCTTATAGGCTGATAAAATGCCAGAAGGCCAGAATATTGTGTGAAGATTGCTAGATCGGGCAGAGAAAGGGAGAAATATCTACATTGGCTCCCTATAACAGAAAGAGCAACATATCTGCTTAGTACCTTGCTATAAAGAAAATCTAAAAGATGGTAATTGTTCCCAGTCTTAAAAGTAAACTACTGAGCCGTATTTTGTAAGGAACACAGGAGAACATAATTTTACTGAACTGAACCCCATTTAAAACGTCATTGGTGAAAGGCTTTTCTCCAGTACTGGTTCAAATCTAGAATGCAGAAACAATGTGTCAAACTCAAAAAAGTCTCTCTCAATCTCAAGAGTACCCTGTAAATGCTTTTTGGATAAAATTTAACCCTCAATTTGCTATGCAACTGCTATTAACTGGTTATGTTCATTTGTTACTGTTTAATTCTTCAGTCCACTTTTCCTGGATGTCATTCTAATGTATAGTTATGGTGTTAAATAGCAGGAATTTCTGGCTCCAGTATTTTCTTACTGATTTCTCCATTTCAGTTAAGCTCCTGTTTAAACTGATCTCAACTTTATACTGTACAACTTATTTAAGCTGTGTGGCTTGCTAGTATTTGTACTTTACTGTGGTATTGCAAGGGTCCCCAGATCAGCCCACTTACCTGGTTAGCAAATGATAGGTAAGTAAATGTTTATTTCTTTTTGAGTTGACTGGGGTTTGGGTAAAGAAAAGCCCTTTGGTTGTGATGATAGAGACGCAGTAGCATTTTCTGTTGCTGTCCGATCACACTTTTACCCTTGTGTGTTTTGCATTCAGTTCTCCCTTCTCTTCCCATCTATTTCCTCCACCTGAATGTCATCCTTTTGATTGTTTCTGTGGATTATCTTCAATCTTTCCACTACACTGTTTCATTGGCAAGTCAGTAACTTTTTTTTGTGAAAGTAAGTACTTCTGCAGGTACTGAGTGGTTGCTTCCTGCATTCTGTCTTTCAGGGTGACCCCTTCAGATTTCCCCGTAACCCTCTTGACTTTCTGTGCATCTCTCCCACTTTTGAACAACTTCCTGTTAATCTGTGGTCATACACTTTACATCCCTCACCAGCACTTAGGTTTTTCTTAACTTTCTGCAGCTTTCTTTCATTCTGTGATGTCCAGCATTGCATGTTGTATTTGACATGAGCAGAGACTGGCAGAGTTCACAAACATTGCTGTTTTGCCTTCTTGAGTTTGTGCCTGAAAAAAAAAAACACACTAGCTGCTCATGTATTTCTTCCTACTAATCTTCATCCTGCTTTTTCTGCTACTTGCTGCTTGTTTAAAGTGTTCAACTGCATCTTTTCTGTTGTGTTTACTCGTTTTATAGCCCAAGTAAGTGTTATTCTAAGCTCTTGGTTTTAAGTGCTTGGGCTCTAGGCCCACCCCTTGGCTCTCCCTAACCTTTCTCCATCCATATGTCCGAATCTGAGGAAGTTTCCTACTTTCTCCTGCCAGTCTGGTTGATATGGGCATCCTGCAACAGTGTAATAACTGCCTCATGTACACAGACAACTATCTACTACCACCCAAGAATACAATTTGTGAGAGATGCAGTTACATTAGGAACCTAGAGCCCATGCTCTCTCCCCCTCAAGCCAGTACATCTGGCACCAAAAAGGTGGTTAGCATAATCACTACACCTCGAACACCTAACACGCCCACATATGCGGAGGTCCTCCACATAAACATACCCAAACAAAGGAGACCTCAGGCAAAAACGCAAACCATCTCCGCAGCCTTCCACACCACATACCATGCATAGTCCACACACCTGTTTCAGCCCTGAGGCTTCACCATAAACCCAACATAATAGTCATAGGAGACTTCATTGCGAGACACACAGATGTGCCTCACAACCACTGCAGCATCTGTATAGTATCACCCCCCCCAGTAAGATCTGACCATAAAGCAGTGGCTTTCAGTCACCATCTCCCCCCAACCCCCACTAGCTCGGATCAGACATAAAAACTTCAAAGCTGATTACAGCCTCCTGAGGGATGGTATAAACAGCTTCACAACCCCCCCCCCCCAATCTGTAGGAACTGGTACCAATATCCAAAACAACACCAAAGCACTATAAGAGCATTCATATAGATGTATGGAATCGAATATCCAACAGGACTAAATATTCCGCAAGGAAGAGTAAACCTGTCTAGTGGGCATCTGCAGTAGATACTCAACAAAAGGAAAGCCTTGCTATCAAAGGCCAAGGAGCAGCAGGTTCCCAATTGGAAGCAATGTCGCTTTAGCCTGAACAAGCAAGAGCACTAGTGAAATCCTCCAAAGCAAACTGTCCAAATTGGCCACATCTACTTGACAATCATAAGGCCTTCACATATGTCTGCAGCCTCGAAGCACTCGGATCTGTACACAACTGGTGGTCAAGGGCATCACATATACAAATGCCGTTATGGTTGACAAATTCAGTGAAAACTTCACCCCCTCTATCCCCCCAACAGTAAATACAGACGTCCCCAGTACCTGCCCCTAGGCAACAGTTCATCACTGCTGTCTCGAAGGCAGAAAAATGCAGCCTCCATGGGACCAGATAACATCCCAGGCTGCATCCTACATGGACTCTGGCAGGAAATTGCAGCACTATTAGGAACCCTGCTCAACCAAAGGCTGAGTACCAGCTGAGTGGAGGACAGCCACTGTCCACCCATTACACAAAGGTGGAGCATCCACAGAAATAGGAAATTAGACCCATCAGCCTAACTAGCCTGATAATGCAAGGCCGTGGAACAGGTCATCATGGACCTTAACAAGGATATTGGCAACCTCCAAAACACTTAATCTCACACAGTTTGGCTTCAGCAGCGGTCATGTCTGCTAAATTTGGTCAACTTTGAGACCATCACCAGAGCCATGGACGAGGGGAAGACTGTACACCACCTACCTTGACCTGCCAAGATCTTTGACACTATTCCCACTCTGGCATAATGGATAAACTCTCTTAACTAGGCATCAGTCCAGATGGGTAGCAAACTGTCTCACTGATGAAACCTACCTAGTCAAAATAGGGGAAGCCACCTCAAGCAATAGACCCGTAACAAGCGGCGTACTCCAATGTTCAGTCTTTGGGCCTGTTTGGGACATACATTTCTGAAGTGCAGCCCAAAACCAGTCGGCTGTGGCTGACCAGGTTTGCAGATGACTGCAAGCTGGGTGCAGTCATCAAAATCCCTAGTGATGTGGACATCCTCCAAAAGGGTCTTGCTCAGACAAGTAAATGGTGTCAGAAACATGGCCTCAAGTTGAATACTAAAAATGCACCATCCCTTTTGGGGAGTGACCTCCCCACAAATTGTCACAGTAATAACGTCCTAAGCATGCAATTAGTCGTGAGGGATTTGGGCTCCCTGGTTTTTAGCAACCTGACTTTTGACCACCATGTTGCTTACATTGTATGCAAAGCAGTCTACATGGCCCACTTCAATAAGTAATGGTTTCTCATCCAGGGACATAGAGGTCATAACATCCTGTATTCTTCCCTTATAAGGCCCATTGAGTACACAGGCATGTACCTCCCAAAGCGCATGCAGCAGCTGGAGAGACCAGAGGTTCCTCATCAGGAGAATTTGGGGCCTCAAAGCCCTATTCCTGTACTCAGTTTCGTACAGACTCCTCAGAGGTGATCTCTAACTGGCATACAAGGCGATTATGGACACCACCTTGATGGGGACTGCAATCCACAAGTCAAGCTGCACTTTACTTACGTGCCCTCAAACCTGGTCTGTGGCATCAACAGGACTTGTTGGCGGGACAGATTTGTTTCCCAGAGACTACCCCCCCCCAATCTATGGAATAAACTCCCTCTCCCTGTCAGAGTACCTCTTTACGCGCAACCTGGATAACTGGATGGGAAATGGAAAATATACCCTTGGGACACCACCAAGTGTCCCTGCTGACATGTCTGAACACGGGCTAAACTCTTGGCTCTGCATATAAGGGCTTCAGGCCTAAATAGCCTAGTAACCTCATATGATAGTGTGTGAATTTTCATAGTTTAAAAGGTTGTATTTAGCATAGGTTTAGGTAAATATCTTTAGCTCTTGCACTCAGTTTTCTGTGTATTTGTTTTGTTTGTTCCATGGCTGACAGGGTTTTTAAAAGTGCTCAATGTGGGCTAAGCTGCTCCCCAGGACCCACACACCCTGTGTGTATACTGTTAGGGGATGCTCATCTGGACTCAATGTCAAGCCTGCTGTTTCAGCTTTTAAGCCTTGTTGGGAGGGAAATCTAAGGGGACTCCTTTTTCCCTAGATTGGGTTTTTACCCCTTCCTGTCCATCCACTACAAGAACTAAGGACAAGAAATCTAAGGAGAAGGTAGCTTCAGACCAAAATGTCTGGTCACGACAAGACCAAGGAGAAAGCTAAAGTGGACTTGTGTCCCGTAAGAGGTCACTGGATCCATCCTTCTGAATCTGATCCAAAAGTACTGAGACTATTGGAGCAGACAGTTTCTTGATGCCATCTCTGCTTTGACCCCAGTTTTCACCAGATCCAGTCAGTACTGGATTGCATTCATTGATACAAGAGAGGAACTCCAGCCCACTTTAGGACTCATTTTCCTGGTGCCTGAAGTCAACAGAATAGGATGCTGAGAGAACAGTGTGTAGGCATAGCTGTGAGTTCTCTGTACTGTGCTCTGGGAATGTACTGAGTACTTGTCTATTCCTTCTACTCTTATCTGGAACCAGTTTGCCTATCTGCACTGGTAGCTTAGGACCCAGTCCGTCCCAGAGCACTGTTGCTATAACTGCAAGTTCCATTAACTTCATCTCTCACTGGTTCCCTCCTTCTGGGTCCGACCTGTTCAGATCTGGAGTAGTCTTGGAAGACTAAATTGGCACCGGGATCAGTTTTGGGGGGGGGGGGGCAATACCCACTGGTTCTGAGTTTTGATGGGAGAGAGCCAATGGAGCCATTTGCTTTCCAGTGGGTTCTTTTGATGACTAGGTAAAAAAATGCTCTCCCAAAGATTGCTGCCATCTGGACCTCAACGAGCATCTGCTGTTTCTCATTGTCGGGAACGGTCTGTTCCACAGGCTTCCCAGGCAACCTACTGAAACAGACATGTAAATGGAAGCACTCTGACTCTTCAGTGTGTCACTGAAGACCCTGTTCTTCTGACATCACCTTTAACAAATTTCTGGAATTGATGAAACAGGGTGTGGGGGCAGTCCTAAGTCCATGTTCCAGGAAGCCTTTGAGTCTCAACTTCCTTGGTTATATGGTCTGACCCACTCATGGATTTGATGTCTCAACTGGCATGAAGGACCCCAACGTGGTGGATCCTATCCCCAAAAGCCAGGTAGGATTCTTTCTGCACCTACAAACAAAACATTGGTGCAAGGGTCCTCTGGTAGGTGAAATGGTTGTAGTGGAAGCCATAAAAAGAACTATATGAAGTTTCTCTGTCCACCCCCTCCTCCCAGTAGGGAGTCTAGGGTGATGGACCAATTTGGGAAATGGCCGTATTCTTCACTGACTTGAGCTAGATATTCAGTGCCCTGAGAGCCAATGTCACCCGATTTCAGAGACTTGAAGGAAACTATTCAAGTCTCTCTAGTGTTCTGCAAGCAGATGTCCATAAGACAGTGGACTCACAACTGACCTCTCCTCCAGTTTGCCTCCGGTGTGAACATATTTCTCAAATGCAGCTGAGGCACATCTATGGCAGTAGACATCTCCATTCACCATCATGCCTGGATGTGTTTCTGCTGAAAGAGCTTCGTCAGTGCCCCTTTGATGGGTTAACTCTGTTCGGACCTAAAGTAAGATGCTTTCCAGTGCTTGGCAAGATTGTTTGTTTTTTTTCTGCAACAAGCATCCGTTTCTCCACTCCCCACATATCTACTCTAGGAATCATTGGGCTGGAATCGGGGAAACTCCTAGTGATGGACCCCCTTGGGGTAGAGGAGGAAGTAACAGTAGTGGACACTATTTGCAGGCCTTAGACTACAGATCTGCCCAATAATGTAACCTCACAAGCTGAAATTTTTTTTTGGGGGGGGGGGTGATCTTCCACTTTTAGAAGTTATTTTATTGTACTAAGGAACATGTTTAAGCTAGGAGTATGAAACTTAACTGCACTTAGGAGATCAAATTTTTTCTATGTTTTAAAACGTTGAAAGTAATTGATTTTTTTCCATGGAGAATTTTTACCTTTTGGGCTGGCTTGGTGCTTTTTTGCTGTTTGTATGAAAAAGTGACTTAATTTTACCAGCAATTGCTGCTTGTTTTCCCCTGGGGAAAGGCACCATTTGATCATAGAACAAATTACTGATCCCACGGTCTGCCCTTGCAGCCACAAAAGGTAAAAGCTAATAACCTTGGTCACCTCCTCAGGCTAGCAGTTTGCCTCGGCCTCAGATGGGTGATGCTGCTGTGGCCGTAGTTTGTTCCGAAGACCTTTTACCCAGGATCCCTCTGGTGTGGTACCTATAGCCACTGTGGACTGGCTGTTCTTAGTGTTTCAGTGTTGCAGTCATTACAATTGGGTTATCCTGCTGGCAGGCTACCATCAGTCGGCCTGAATTCCAAAGTCTAAGTCGGCGTCTGCTGTCTCCTCTTCCTGGACCTCAGTGCGCCAGGGGTACAAGATGCAGCAAACGCCATTTTCCCCAGTCTTACTTGCCGCGCAGTGCCCGAAGCAAAAGCAGTTCAAGTGCCGGTCTGCTGACTCATGAGTTTTTCAATTTCGAATTTCAGGTCCGAAGTCTTCATTAAAGCTAAGTACCCCGTCGGGGAAACTTTTTTGTTTTTCTTGCTCCAGACTGATGTCAGAAAAAGTTAATTGTATTTCTTGTGGGAAGCAAATACCTCATAAGGATTTTAATTCTTACTGTATTCCTTGCCTAGGCCCTGACCATAACGTTGCTAGTTGTCTGTTTTCTGCTAGATTTAACCAACACACTAAGTGTCGGTACGATTTTGCATTCCATTACTTTGGCAGAAGATTTAATTATATAATGCCGTCGGAACAGCTGACTACCGGAGTTTATAAGAAGCGCAAAGAAAAGGACAGGCATCAGAGATCCAGAACAGACTAGGCTTCTTTTAGACCTGTCGCCAGTTTGCAGTTTCTCAGTGAGGTGCTTTCGCAGCCCCTGATGCCCGCTACCTCAGAGCCACAGGCCGCTTCCGACTCCTACATGGAGCCAACTAGGCCGCTAGAAACTCAAGGTATTGGACACTCAAACTATTCCCTCAGATGGGTCCTGAGCCACTGTGCTTCTGAGGGTGGTTTCAGGCCTACACAGTTATATGTGAAACCTACTTCAGCTTCAAAGGCAAAGACTAAAGCAGCTCTAAAGACAAACTGGTACAGCATTCTCCCGGACAGGCCTCCATGCCTAAAAAACAGATGCTTAAAATGGCCGAAGACCTAATTACTGTGATCAGGGGTTCCCTTCCCCCCTCCTGATAAGAGGCCTAGGCAAGAGTTAGAATATGAATCTTCAGACCAGGTTTCCATTTCCTCAGATTCCTCCTCTGAACAGGAATATTCTCTTCCTCCCCATGAGGATTCTGATGCTGAAGAATCTATGCCTTCAGCCTCTCCTCCTGAGGATTATTCTTTTGGGGAGACACTGCATACTATGAGGGAGCATTTCCACTGGGAGAGCCAAGATTACTCAGAATCCAAGAAAAGGCTCAGACTTCCTTTTATTGTCTCAGCACAGGCCCCTTGCTATCACACCTGTTTTAGACATTGTAGATGTATTTTCAGAGTCTAGCTTATCTCCAGACTCTACCACCAGCTCCTGTTAAGCCAGACAGATACTATAGGGTTCCTGATTCACATACATTTCTTTATAAAAACCCTGCTGCTGACCCAGAAACCATCTCTCAGGGTCCCAAAGGGGGTCAAGGCTTCTACTGCAGAAAACCTTATCCCCTCTGATAGGGATTCTAGGGCCCTAGACAGATGGGGTAACAATTTATACTTTTGCTACCTTGGCTGTAAGAGCCTTAAATTGCCAATTTCATATGCTTAAATAGTATCTTATGTTATTGCTTGAACAGAAAATGTCAACAAATTAAGAATGTGCAGACAAATGCAGGATTTATTGCATGCAGCTGAACAAGTTGGAAAGCATACTTTGCAATGTGGTTTTGATTCTCTGGAGGCCTCCTGCAGTGCCGCTGTTGCAGGTTCTGTCATTGGGAGGCATGCTTGGTTAAAAGAACAGAATCTGCCTGATCATGTTAAAGTAAAACTATTAGATGCTCCATTACAGCATGATACTTTGGTGTTAGAGCAGAAGATGTGTTGAAGAAAATGGAGGATAAAGCTAAATCTATGCAAACAGGCAAGGATTTCTTGCAGGTACAGCCTCCCAGGTTTAGCAGGAACTGGACTACAAAGAATTGGTCCTTTCCTGCGTCAGGCCACAGAGGCAGATCACAGCTCCAAGGCTCATACAGGCCTAAACAATGGGGGTGCTTCTACCTCCAAGAGCGGAGAGGAAAAATCACAGCCAATACAGAGGAAGTCTCAATGACTTCCTCCTTCCAGCACCATGCACTTACTTTTGGCAGCCCCTTTGGGGGGAACACTAGCACTTTTTTTTTTTTTTTCACAAAACTGGCACGTGATCACCCAGGACAAATGGTTCTAAATGTAGTATCACAAGGCTACAGGTTCCATTTTCACACCCTGCCAAGGCCAAACAGTATGCCAGATCTGCCATGCAATCAATGGGCAGAGGCAGAAACAAGTTTCATCCCTCATGGACATAGGGCCATTCAACACGTACCAGAGCAAGAGTAGGGACAAGTAATTCTATTCAAGACTGTGCTTGATACCCAGAAAGGACAAAGCCTGGAGGCCAGTACTGGACCTGTCTATTCTAAATGCATCTGGATATTCGAAAATTCAAAATGTTGAGACTACAGCTTCTGCCCATTGTTGGGCAAGAAGGCTTTTCTTTTGTGACTTTAGATCCAAGAGGCATACCTGCATGTCCCAATCGGACAAATGTGCAGAAGATACCTCCGATTCAAAGGTGGCTCAATGCACTACCAATTCTCTGCACTGCCCTTTGGCTTATCTACTGCGCCCAGGGTCTTAAAAGTGCCTGCCACCATTAATTGCATACTGCAGACAGAGGAGTACAAATATATCTTTACTTTGAAGACTGCCTCATTCAAGCAGAGAACAAGGACCTTCTACTACAGCATCTGGTGTTTGTAAAGAGATTACTACCATGCCTAGGGTACACAGTCAACGAACAAAAATCAAAAGTAGTACCATCTCAAGAGATAATATTCCTGGGTGCAAGCTTAAATACAACTGCCCAGATGGCTTATCTCACGCCAGACAAGCGAAGACAACTGACTACCTATTTCAAACTGGCAACAAAGGCCCAGTTATCTGCAAGAAAAAATCTGCAGGCTTTGGGCTTCATGGCATTCTACTAATTCCATAGGCAAGACTGCATATGAGGAAACTTCAATGGTATCTAAAGTGTTTGGACTCAACATTGCCACAGCCTGGAAACGATACTTACTCTCATTCCCCGCCTGCAGCAGGACTTTCGATGGTGGGCAAAGGCCTGTCACCAGAACAAGGGACAGCCATTCACTGTACCCCCAACCACACAGACATTAACAACGGATGCATCGGATTATGTCTGGGGAGCCCACATGGCAGGAAGATGTATTCAAGGCACATGGTCCACAAAGCAAATGCATCTAGATATCAAAGAGATGCTAGCTGTTCAAAATGGCCAGACAGCCTTCAAGGACCTACTTCATCCGGGACAACTACTGATAGACACAGTACCGGTCATGTGGTACATAAACAAGCAGGGAGGCACTCATTCCTACCCCCTTTGCAGACTAGCCATGACTTTGTGGGACACAACATTGACTTAAAAGTACATCTGCAGGCACAATTCCTACCAGGAAAGGTAAATACTCTGGCAGATGAATTGAGCAGAAACCTCATGGATCCCCACGACTGGAAATTGGATCCACAAGTCTTCAGCATGGTAACAAGGAAATTGGGATGCCTGGACATGGATCTGTTTGCCTCACCTCACAACTGCCAACTAAGATTCTGACAACTGACAACGAGATTCTGCACAAGGACTTATCACAGACGAGCATGGAAAGTGGATGCCCTGTCTTTCAGCTGGAAAAACAGTATATGCCTTTCCTCCTCTGCCTCTCCTCCCCAAGGTACTCCTAAAGGTCAGACAGGAGAAGCCAAAAATGATACTGATTGCCCTAGACTGGCCACGCCAGTACTGGTATCCAGTCCTACGGAACTTGTCTCAATGCCCAGCTTGGACCTTAGCTCAAGTGCCTCATCTACTGTTCCAGCAGAACAATCAAATCCTGCACAGCCAGCTCAGAACCTTAAATCTGGCAGCATGGCGGATAATGTAGTCATACAAAACACACCTCACTAAAGTGGTGATGGACTGTCATTTTGGAGGCCAGGATGCCTAGTACTAGAAAATCCTATGCTGGAAAATGGAAGAGATTCTGTGCTTGGAACCAGGCACAAGGAATTGACAGCTCTACCAAACATTCCTCAGATTTTGCAATACTTGACTGATTATGGGCAAAGGCCTATCTCTTTCATCTATAAAAATTAATGCCTCTGCCATTTCGGCTCATTACAATACAGATCCACCAATCTTTTCTCGTCCTTTATTAAGGCAGTACCTCAGATGGGCCAAAAATGTAAGGCCTCCAAGGAAATCCCCAATACCTGCATGGGACCTCAATTATGTCTTGGAAAAACTCACCCTGCCTCCTTTCCAGCCAGCCAGTGCAGCTGATATAAAGTTTTTATCTGGAAAAACTGCTCTGCTCCTAGCAATAACTTCTGCAAGACTAGTCTCAGAGCTACAGGCACTCATGGCTGTGGAACCTTTTATCATTTTTATCCACAGGGTTTCTCTGAGGACAAACCCGACATTTATGCCTAAGGTAGTGTCCAGTGTGGCCCTTAACCAAACTATTCATCTGCCTACCTTTTATCCAAACCCACAGAATAAGGGTGAGAGACTTCTGCATTCTTTGGACATACACAGACGGCTACGCTTCTATTTGAACAGAACCAAAGCTTTCAGAAAGAGAGCAATTACTAGTGGCTCTCAAAACAGACCATCTCAGTGGCTAGGCCACTGCATTCGTTTCTGCTCTTCACAACATGGCAAGCCAGTTCCGAAGGGCATTAGGCCACATTCAACCAGAGCAGCAGCCACTTCAGCAGTCTTCCTCAGGGGAGTACCAACCAAAGACATTTTAGAGGCTGCTACTTGGAGTTCATTGCACACCTTCACAAAACACCATCACTTACCACAAGTCCAGGACAGGCTTTGCCACTGCAGTTCTGCGCCACTGCAGTTCTGCAGGGCCTAATAGCTGCCCCTAATGCTATTTAGCTTCAGCCTCCCAACCTTAGCGTTGAGATTCACCCCAATTGTAATGACTGCAACAGTGAAACATGAACATAGTACAGTTGTGTACACTTACTGTAAATGTAGATGTTAGTGTATTCACTGTTGCAGTCCAGGTTACCCACCCGCCGCCCCCCGTTTCTTTGCTGGAACTTGTGTACTTCTCTCTTTCTATACAACATATGTGGTGTATTTGCTTGTAGATGAAGGCAAAATATATACTTTGCTAAATATATACTTTGGTGCATGCATGTTTTATTTACACTTTTAGCCTACCCTTTTGGGGGCACCTGACATCTGGGGCAAGAAAAACTGAAGAAAATGGCATCGGCTGCATCTTTTATACCCCTGGCGCACTGACTGGGAAGAGGAGACAATAGACGCCTGACCTAGACTTTGGAATTCAGGCCGACCTGAGGGTAGCCTGCCAGCAGGATAACCCAATTGTAATGACTGCAACAGTGAATACACTCTAACATCTGCATTTATGGTAAGTTGCACAACTGTACTTTAGCCTTGTTCTCTGGGGTTGTTTGGTCCCCTCGATGGGCAAGGAACACAGTCTCTTTGGTCTTGGAAGAGGGTAATGGGAAGACGTCCTGTTAGTCTGCTTTTTACCCATCCTTTGGGAAGTTGTTACTGCTTTAATAGTGTTGGCCTCATTTTTCTTGTCAAAATGAAATGCAAAGCTTAAACGTATACTAAAATTTCATTAGATGAGACAAGAATAGATGTTTGAGTTTCACTGTTGCAGTCATTGCATTTGGGTAATCTGGCCGGTTGCACTCAGTCGGCCTGAATAACAGTCTTGGGTTCTGCGTCGGTTGCTGTCCCCTCTTCATGTCGTCATGTCATCAGGGGTATAAAACATGCAGCCAACGCCATTTTATATAGTCTTTCTTGCTGTGCCCGAAGCAGAAGCAGTTCACAAGTGCCAGTCGGCAGACTCCTGAAATTTTCACATTCAAATTTCAGAACTGAAGTCTTCAACTAAAGCCAAGTACCCCGTTGGGGAAACTTTCTTGCTCCTTACCGATGTCTGTAAATGTTAATTGCATTACTTGTGGGAAGCAAATACCTCATAAGGATTTTCATTTGTACTGTATTCCTTGCCTAGGCCCAGATCATAACGTGCCTTGCTGTCTGTTTTGTGCTAGATTTAACTGACGCACAAAGTGTCTGCATATTTTTGCTTCTAAATATTTTGGATCAAGATTTAATTACCCTGAAATGTCATCTGTTTGCAATCTGACTACCGGAGTTCACAAAAAAACTCAGACCCAAGGTCCAAAACCAACCACTTCTAAGCCAGTTGCTGGAACTCTGAGGCACTTGCAGCCCCTGATATCTGCTACGTTTGAGTTGCAGGCCTCTACCGAGACTCATGCAGAGTCCGGCATGCCGCATGATTCTCAGAGTATTGAACCCGCAGATGTTTCTCCCTCTGGGTCTGGAGCTGTTAAGCAGGCATTGGCTTCTGAGGGTGTTTTCAGGCCTCAACATTTTTATATAAAACTGATGCCAGCTTCAAAAACAAGATCAAAAACATGTCTCAAACAGACGCATGAGCCATGTGGTCAGGGCCCTGTGCCTAAAAAACAGATCAAAATGGCTGAGGACTTTACCTTTATCAGGGGTTCCCAACCCCCCCCCCCCCCCCTGCTAAGAGGCCTAGGCAAGGCACTGATTATGAATCTTCAGATCAGGTTTCCATTTCTTATGATTCCTCTTCTGATCAGGAATTTTCTGTTCCACCCTATGAGGATTCTGATGCTGAAGAATCTATCCCATCTGCATCTACTCCTGAGGATTACTCTTTTGGGGAAACCTTGCATACTTTAAGGGAACATTTCACTGGGAGAGTCAGGATTTCTCTGAATCAAAAAAGAAGCTTGGGGATTTCAGTCTTCCTCAGCATAGGCCTTTGGCAATATCTCCTGTATTAGACCTTGTTGATGCGTTTTCGGAATCAAGCGTGGCTCCTAATTCCCTGCCCTCCGGCTCCTAGTAAGCCAGACAGATGTTGCAGGTTCCTGACTCCCACAAATTTTCTATTCAAAAATCTTGCTGCTGATCCTATCTCACAGGGTCCCAAAGGTGTAAAGGCCTCTACAGCCGAAAATTCTACCCCCTCTGATAGAGCTTCCAGGGCACTGGATAGATGGGGAAAGAAGGTTTATACGTCTGCAACCTTGGCAATTAGGGCCTTAAACTGCCAGTTTCATATGCTTAAATATCAACAGCATGTTATGGGCTTATTGAAACAGAAAATGATTTTTGATTGTGTGGAAAATAAAGAATTACAAGAATTATTGCATTCAGAACAGGTTGGAAAGCATACTTTGCAGTGTGGTTTTGATTCCTTGGAGGCTTCTTGCAGGGCCACAGTTACTGGATCTGTGATTAGAAGGCATGCCTGGCTCTGAGCAAAATCTGCTTGCTCATGTTAAAGCTAAATTGATGCCCCCTTGCAGCATGATACTCTGTTGGGTAAGGCAGAAGAGATTTTAAAGAAAATGGAAGGCAAAGCTGTCTATGCAAACTGTAAAATATTTCTTACAAGTGCAGCCACCCAGGTTCAGTAGGCACTGGCCTACTAAAAATTGGTCCTTTCTTGTGTCCAGAGCCACTCGGGCAAATCCAGGCTCTCAAAAGGCTCTAGATACCAATCACATGGTTCTTACAGGTCAAAGTAATGGGGTGCCTCCACCTCTAAATCTGGAGGAACCGAAGCACAACCCTACAGTAAGCAGTCTCAATGACTTCCCTCTACCATCACCACCAAGCACTTATCTTTTGGCAGCCCCCCTTGGGGGGGAGATTAGCACTTCATGCTCAAAATTGGCAGTTAATTACCCAGGACAAATGGGTATTAAACGTAGTATCCCAGGGGTACAGATTTCATTTCCATACTTTGCCAATTCCAAGCGATTGGCCAGATCTGCCACAATCAGTGGGCAGAGGCTCAAGCAAGTTATGTCCCTCATGGATATGGGGGCTATTCAACCAGTACCAGAAAAGGACGCGGTCTTTATTGAAGACTTTTCCTGGTACCCAGAAAAGACAATGCCTCGCGTCCAATACTGGACTTATCGATTTTGAACACGTTCCTGGACTTTCCAAAATTCAAAATGCTGACTTTACAGCAGCTACTGCCTATGCTGGGCAGGAATGCTTGGTTAGTGACTAGACTTAAGAGGCATACCAGCATATCCCAATAAGGGAATCGTGCAGAAGATACCTCTGCTTCAAAGCAGGTTTTTTTGCATTGCCAATTCTCTGCGCTGCCCTTTGGCTTATCTACTGTGCCCAGGGTCTTTACAAAGTGCCTGGCACCAGTAATTGCATTCTGCAGACAAAGAAGCATACAAATTTATCCTTATCTGGACGACTCATTCAAGCAGAGGACATGGACACTCCAACATCTGGTGTTTGTAAAAAGGCAGCATGCCCTAGGGTACACAAATGAAAAGAAATCCCAACTGGTACTCTCTCAATTACATTCCTGGGTGCAAGCTTGACTACAACTGCCTGGATGGCTTACCTTACGCCAGATAAAAGGCAACTGACTGACATACTTCAAACAAATGGCGACAAAAACCCAGTTATCTGCAAGACAAATTCTGCAGGCTTTGGAGTTCAGGGCATCCTGCATTCTACGAATTCCATAAAATGGTACCTAAAACTTATGGAGTCAACGTTCAGTCTGGAAATGATTCCTCATTTCCTGCCTACAACAGGAGTTTCTTTGGTGGGCAGAGACATGACACCAAAACAAGGGTCATTCACTCTACCCCCTGCCACCCAAGCCCTAACTACAGACTCTGACTATGCTTGGGGGGCCCACCGGATGGGAAGATGCATTCAGGGCAAGTGGAGCCCAAAACACATCTGCTTATCCACCAGGAGGAGATACTAGCATTCAGAATGCTCTGACAGCATTCAATTACTTCATCCAGGACAACTACTGATAGACCTGACAAACACCATGGTTATGTGGTACATAAGCAGGGGGGGTACACATTCCTACCCCCTTTGCAGACTAGCCATGGCATTGTGGAATACAGCTTTGACTTTCCAAATAAATCTTCAAGCTCAATTCCTGCCAGGAAAACAAAATCCTCTGGCAGATGACCTAAGCAGAAATCGTATGGACCCACACAAGTGGAAACTGGATTCAAAAATCTTCAGCATGTTAACACAGAAATGGGGGAGCCCAGACAGATCTGTTTGCCTCTCCCCAAAATTATCAACTGGACAAATTCTGCAGAAGGACTTATCACAGACAAGCATGGAAAGTGGATGCCCTATCCTTCAGTTGGAAAAACCTATCCGTCTATGCCTTTCCCCCTCTACTTCTCTCCATGGTCTTACTAAAGGTCAGACAGGAAAAAACAAAAATGATCCTAGTTGCTCCGGACTGGCCTCGCCAGCACTGGTACCCAATTCTAAGGAATGTCTCAACTTCCTCCTTGGTACTGGCCTCAAATACCTCCGCTCCTGTCTCAGCAGAACAATCAAATTCTGCACATTCAGCTCCAAACTCTGAACCTTGCAGCATGGCTGATCATTTAATTGTTCAAACACCTCTCTGTAAATCTGTGATGGATGTCATTTTGGAAGCCAGAAGGCCTAGTACTGGAAAATCTTATGCTGATAAATGGAAGAGATTCTGTGCTTGGAACCAAGCACAAGGAAACTGACACAGTAAAGCCAAATATCCCTCAGATTTTACAATATTTACTGATGCTGGACAAGGGCCCATTTTTTTCTTCAATAAAAATCCATGCTTCCATCTCGGCTCATTACAACACAGGAGCCGCCCCACTTTTCTCATCCTCTGCTTAAACAGTATCTTAGGCCAAAAATTTAAGGCCTCCCAGAAGATCACCAACTCCTGCATGGGACCTAAATTTTGTGCTGGAAAAACTCACTGTCTTTTGAACCAGCAGCTACTGCGGATATAAAATTTTTAAATCTGAAAACAGCTTTTCTTTTGGCAATCACTTCAGCAAGAAGGGTTTCAGAGCTACAGGCTCTCATGGCTGTGGAGCCTTTTATTACATTTTAACCGGACAGGGCGTTCCTCAGGACCAGAACCTTTTATGCCTAAGGTGGTATCCAGTGTGGCTCTTAACCAAACAATTCACCTGCCAACATTTTACCCAAAATCCGCAGAACAAGGGGGAGCGGATTCTGCATTCATTGGACGTATGCAGACAACTAAGATTCTACTTAAACAGGACCAAATCTTTAAAGTCTGAGCAACTACTGGTGGCATTTGCTGTAGGATTAGAGGGGAGGGCTATATCAAAGCAGATTATTTCTAAGTGGATAAGTCACTGCATTCGTTTCTACTTGCACCATGGTAAACCTGTGCCCAAGGGGATCAGGTCACATTCCACCAGGGCTGCCTCTCTCAGCAGTTTCTCTTGAGTTCCAACCAAAGACATTCCAGAAGCTGCTACTTGGAGCTCTGTTCATACCTTCACAAAGCATTATCATTTGCCTCTCTTCTCCAAATCCAGGGCAGGTTTTGCCACTGCAGTTCTGTAGGGCCTTATAGCCACTCCTACTGATTTAGTTCCATCATCCCATCTCATCTATAGCTTTGGGATTCTACCCAAATGTAATGACTGCAACAGTGAAACAGAACATAGTACAGTTGTGTACACTTACCATAAGTGTAGATGTTAAGAGTGTATTCACTGTTGCAGTCTGGGTTATTTACCTGCCATCCCCCTTTTCTATAACTTCTCATTCCTTCACTGTTTTCTAAAGCCTTTGTGGTGTATTTGCTTTTAGATGAAGGTAATTTTTTTTTTGCTAAAAAGTGCATTTACATATATTTATTTTTGCTCCCCATTGGGTGGGGGGGGGGGGCACCTGACATCTGGGGCAAGAAAAACTACAATGGTCTGCTGCAGGTTTTATACCCCTAACGACATGGAAGAGGAGACTGCAAGAGACTCAGGACCCAAGACTTTATTGTTCAGGCTGACTGAGGGCAACCGGCTAGCAGATTACCCAAATGTAATGACTGCAACAGTGAATACACTCTCTAACATCTACATTTATGGTAAGTGTACACAACTGTACTTTAACTGGGCCTGGCTCAGGGTTTGGTCCTCATAAAGTGGTTTCCGGTGAAAGAGGGATACCCATTTGAAAAGATTCAGTATTCTAAATATGGATAGGAGGATGGGAGCTTAGTTTTTTGCACTGCCTTTTGGGAAGTTTCTCTGGGATTTTCTAGTTTGTGCCAGTTTCAGTGGGAGAGTACTGAGGTTTCTCAGTGCCTTGGAAAATACATGAACTGTTGCAGAAGGAATTTCCAGAACCTTCTTGGATGTCGCTGCCTGCAGTTTTCCTAATAGTTGGTCTACTGCCCCTAAACAGGCATAAGAGCTCCTCAGTCAGATTTTTTGTACACTTTTCCTAAATCTGATCAAGCTTCTGTAGCTTTAGTTAACCAAACCTTGTCAACTACAGGATTGACATACACTGACAAAAACTTTTATCTATGGGGGAATTATATGCCTTTGCAAGTTTGATTTCTTAGAATTTTAATTTGTCAGGCTCATTGCAGTTGTGAAAGTGCGAGGAATGCTTTGCCAGCAGTTTCTTGTAATGAAGAATCTGCTTTAAATTTGTTTCTTCTGTTTTACAAGTCACTGCCTATTTGATTTTTTTTGTTGATACTGCTTCCAGGGCTATAACCACTGTTACTGTTTTGAGGTTTGCCTGGCTGCATTCTCAGAACCTTCCAGATGTGAAAAATTGTTTTTAATCTGTATCCTGGTAGCACCTCCTAGGTGTGTGCAGTTGTGCATTTGTTCATACTTGGGCTTTAAATTAATGTTTTGTGTGTGTGTGTATAGATATATAGATATAGAGATATATAGATGGAGAGATATATAGATGGAGAGAGATAGAGAGAGATGGAGAGAGAGAGATGGAGAGAGAGAGAGAAAGTTTAGAAGTGTGAAATTCAAACCCTCTAATACTGGAGGTTTTGAATTTCATGCTTTTAAACTTCCTCTGTGGTCATGTATTCAGAGGTTTGGGTGGGGGCTGTGGTGGTTTTGTTGCTGTCGTGCATGTGTGCGAGGTGAATGTAGCTTGCGTGGTGGTTTGTGTATGTAGTGTGACCTCTGAGAATATTTGTGGGGGGGGGGGGTGCAGCATGTAGTAGACTGTGAAGGATGGTATGTAGTAGTACTGAAATTCAAAACCTCTAGTATTCGAGGTTTTGTTCGAGGGTCTTCTAATATTTGACCCATATGTTGGGAGCACCCTGATTGGACCCGTTTCCTCCTCTTTGAACTGGTAAGATTCTGCTCCAGGACTCCTTGTGAGAAGACTGTTTTTTCCTCTGTTAGGAGTGTTCTTGTATGCTTTTCCACTGATATCCAAGGTACTTCTGAAGATTCCTCCAAGATCATTGTGGTTGACTCCCTTCTGGCTGAGGCAGCAGTGGTTATCCCTTTTATAAATGACCAGTGGAATTACCACTAGCTTCCTCTGAGTGGATGTACTGCACAAAGTCAGAGGTGTTTGCTTCACAGTGACCCCCAGTCAACTTCAGCTGACTGCCTGGATGTTAAGGTCTTAATTTCTGTCAAACCTCGTACTGGGGGGTGCCGTAGGTACTAATGGAGGCAAGAAAGCTTGCTACTAGAAATTCGTGTATTAGAAAATGGAAAGCTATTGAGAGCCAGCTACTACTCTGGTCCAGAGTACTCGGATATGAACTGAGGGGGCGGTGCAGTTGGAGGTCTCCAGTGGCTGTGATCAGTGTTGACCAGGTCAGAAAGTCTTCTACCAACTGGAGGAGCTATTGCAGTGGGTGCAGATGCCTCTCCACAGCCCCATTAACCAGCTGTGAACTTGGGTCTTGGTGGCTGTGGCTTACATTTTGCTCTGTGCAGGGGGGGCATGGAGTGGAGTTGCTGCCTCTAGCCTGTGAAGACATCTCTGGGTGGGCAGGGGGGAGATGGTGAGCCGCTGTTTATTTGGGAGGCAGATGCTTGAGTTGAAGTAGATGTCATAAATGGTAGAAAAGGGAAAAAAATGGAAACAAATGAAATTGTAAGAGTTCTGAACAAATTAATAGCGCAACCCATTTACTTGTTTAATTAGAAATTCCCATTAAATGGTGCATGTTTTTCATTTATTAATGCAGTGAATGGGGTCTTCAGACTTCTGCTTAATAGGTAGGTACTAGGCTATCTGCCCTAGGGCATTTATAAGCCTAGCCAGAATGTGTTGGCTTTCGCCACCCTTTTAGAGTAGATTCCCAAGCCTCTGTCCAGCATGGCCATAGAAGTATCTAGGAGTAAATTTAAGATTTCCCATCCACTCATCAAGATTTCTCTTGGAGGGTCAATGAGGGGCTCTGCCTAACATGAACTGGGATTCTATTCCAGAGCGAGGGAAGCCTCTGGGATATGAATCTACCCCTCCAGCATGTCCTATTTATTGTGCTGAGGTTTAAATCCATGGAGTGTGTAGCTCTAATGGATTTGGCTTTCTTGAGGTGGAGCATGCCCATCCATTCCGGGTTAGACATGGCCTTGTATGTCAGGCAGAGATTGCCTCTGAGTAGGCGGTAAGCAACTGAGTAGAGCTGGAGTTTCTTTAGTTGAGCAGCATAGGACATCTGTTTGTGGCCCACGATCCTCTTGGTGAGGTACTTTTGAGGTCTCGCCAGGTGTTGGGGAAACATACATCCCGAATGGGGCGTTGTACTCAAGGGCCTGATGAGCGATGAGTAGAGGGGCACAATGACCTCTCGACCTAGATGTGACCCCTTTTGTGATTAGGTGAGCTATATAGAAGGTTTTTCTAACCACTTTGGCAATGTGATTGTCAAAGGAGAGGTTACTATCTACTTGGGTCCACAGATCACTAATTACTTCTGTACTTGGTGGATTACCTCATGTGGTAGTTTGTGGGCACTTTTTTCCCAAAAGGGATGACTATGCACTTTTTGGCATTTAACTTGAGGCCATGGTTTTGACACCAGGTATCTGTCTCTGTAAGGCCCTTCTGGAGGATGCTTGTGTCAGCCGGAGGGTCGATTATGGCTTCCAGCTTGCAATTATCTGCGAACTTGGTCAGCCACAGTCCTCCTGTTCTTGCCTGTACCTCAGAGAAGTATATACCAAACGAGGGGTCACAGGACTGAGCCCTGTGGATGCCACTTGTAACCGGTTTAGAGTCGAACATGGCACCCGCAACTCTAACCATACGAGTTCTATCTCTGAGCCAGTTTGCAACCCATGTTGTGACATGGGTTGATATTTAAGCTAGTAAGCTTATTTATGATGCCATAGTGGGGTATTGTGTCGAAGACCTTTGCAGAGGTCCAGGTAGGCTGTGTGGACTACCTTTCCCTCATCTATGGCTTTGGTAGCGATTTCAAAAAAGTCAACTAGGTTTAGGAGACAAGATCTGCCTTTAACAAAGCCGAATTTGGTGGGGTCAAGTGTCTGGAGGTTCCCAATGTCTGAGAGCCATGATGATGTGCTCCATAACCTTGCAGACAAGACTAGTCAGGCTTATGGGGCGATAGTTCCCGGGATCCAATGTGGCACCACCTATGTGGAGCGGGATTACTGTTGCTGTATGCCATTCTTTGGGTACATAACCTGTGGTAAGGCTGAGTTGGAACAGTGAGTTTGTGAGGGTTTAGTTATTTTTGGAGCTTGTGTAAGGCACAGACCAGGATACCATCCAGTCCCATTGATGTGTTTTTTTACTTTGGAAAGGGCTGCTTTCACCTGTGATGTCTGGGGGACTGCATTCTTCTGGGATAGACACAGGCCCTTTTGGGAGGGAAAGGGGGGTAAGGTTTGCACTGAACCCGTCCGCCAGGATGTTGGCAATGTCAGTGGGTTCGGTGTATTTTGTGCCATTTTGCACCAGTTCACAGCAGATCTGAGAGTTGCCACCCAGATTCTTGATGTAGCTAAAGAACGCCTTGTGATTATCTTTAGAGTCTTTGGCGATTTTTCTTTCGAAGTTGGTCTTTGATTTTATGATGGAGCGAAGTTTTTTGCTAATACTGATCAGGGATGCCTTCCCTTTTTGGGATTTTGCCCTAGGTTCCTCCTTCTGTTGTATAACTTATTTATGGCCGGGGTCCGCCAGACTGGTGGACTGTTTGAGGGAATGAGTCTTGGTTTTATTTGGGATGGCACGATCCATGCATTCCTGTAGGTGCTTATAGAATGCATTTGTAAAAGATTCTGTAGTTTGGGTAGCATTTTCCATTTTCCCAGGGGCTTTGAAACTTTCTACCTTAGTCTTGAAGTGTGAAGTTTGCTTTTGAGAGATTTTTCACAGTGGTTTCCTTGGCTGACGGTGGGGTCAGGATGTGGATGTCCACTGTGATTAGTTTGTGGTCTGATCTTACCAATGAGGGGTTTACCTCTGGTGTGGAACAATGATCCCCCATGTTGGTGATGACCAGGTCCAGTATGTTCCCTTTTGTGGGAGGTGACCAGTTGTTCCATGGCATTTGTTTATAAACTCCAGGAACCATTGGGCAAAAGAGTTGGGACTTGAGTAGTTTTCCCAGTCAATGTTTAGGTAGTTGAAATCCCCCAATATCGTGGTGTTTGAGACCTTCATATTCTCCAGTGATGTCCTTCAAGAATGCAACTGCAGTCCTGACATATGGGTTGTCCTGCCTCAGGCAGCCCTTCGGTCGGCCGGATTCCAAAGTCCGGGTCTGGCGTCGGCTGATGTCGCCTTTTCCCCGACGTCAGAGCGGCTGGGGTATAAAAGCATCAGCCGACGCCATCTTCTCCAGTCTTTCTTGCCGCGCGGTGCCCGAAGCAGAAGCAGTTCGCAAGTGCCGGTCAGCCAGCTCCTGTGTTTTCAGTTACCGAAGTCATCAAAAAGCTAAGTACCGCTAGAACCTTTTCTTGCCTCAGCCGATGTCAGATAAAACTGCAAAAGTTAACTGTTTGTCTTGTGGTAAACAAATACCTCATAAGGACTTAGCCTAGTATAAACCTATGAACCTATCTGCCCTAAGGCATTTATAAGCCTAGCCCAAAGTTTTGTGGCTTACGCCACCCCTTATGTTAAATACTGTGCCCATTAGTTTGTTGTGCCTCTGTCCAGCAGTGACAGAGATGATTCCCGGGGTAAACCTACGATCTCCCATCCACCGGTCAAGATTTCTCTTGAACAGAGCCAGCGAGGTGCTCTGCCTCACATGGACTGGGATTTTATTCCACAGCATAGGGAGTCTCTGGGTGACAAATCTATCCCTCCAGCATGTCCTATTTATATCTGTGCTAAGGTTTAAGTCGCTTGCCCTAGTGGATCTGGTAGATTTGGATTTTTTGAGGTGGAGCATGTCCATTAATTCCGGGTTGGACATGGCCTTGTATGTCAGGCACAGGTCACCTCTGAGCAGGCGGTATGCGACTGAATAGAGCTGGAGTTTCTTCAGTCTGGCAACATATGACAGATTTTGGAGTCCCTTTATCCTTTTGGTGAGGAACTTTTGGGGTCTCTCCAATTGCTGCAGGTATCGGGTGAGATACATCCCGAATGGGGCATTGTACTCTATCATTGGTCTAAGTGAAGAGTACAGGGGAACAATGACCTCCCTTGATCTGGATGTGAATCCCTTCATGATCAGGTGGACAATGTAGGTCTTTCTAACCACTTTAGCAATGTGAGTGTCAAAAGAAAGGCCACTGTCAACCTGGGTCCCCAGGTCCCTGATAACCTCTTCTGTGCTTAATGGATTGCCACCTATATGATAGCTTGGGGTTACCTTGTTTTTCCCGAAGGGTATGGCTATACATTTTTTGGCATTTAACTTCAGGCCATGGCTCTGGCACCAGTTATCAGTTTCCGTGAGACCCCTCTGAAGGATATCTGTGTCCGATGTACTTTCCACTATGGCGCCCAGTTTGCAGTCATCTGCAAACTTTGTCAGCCATAGTCCTCCTATGTTTGCCTGTACTTCTGAGAAGTAGATGCTGAACAACAGGGGGCCAAGGACTGAGCCCTGTGGGACCCCACTTGTGACCGGCTTGGAGTCTGACATGGCGCCAGCAACTCTAACCCTGTGGGTTCTGTCCTTTAGCCCGTTTGCAACCCATCTTGTGACATATGGGTTTACATTTAAGCTGGTAAGTTTCTCTATAATACCCGAGTGGGGTATTGTGTCGAAAGCTTTTGCAAGGTCAAGGTAGGCTGTATGGACTGCCTTTCCCTCATCAATGGCCTTGGTAACTGTTTCGAAGAAATCGACCAAGTTCAAAAGGCATGATCTGCCCTTGAAAAAGCCAAACTGGGTCGGGTCCAATGTCTGCAAGTCCCCTATGTCTTTGAGTTCCATTATGATCCTCTCCATAGCTTTGCAGACCAGGCTTGTTAAGCTTATGGGGCGGTAATTTCTAGGGTCCGTAGAGGTACCGCCTTTGTGGAGTGGGACCACAGTTGCCATACGCCACTCCTTGGGCACGTATCCTGTGGTAAGGCTAAGATTAAACAGCTGCCTTTTATGCGGGTTTAGTTCCTCTAGTTCGTGTAGCACACAGCCGGGGACACCATCCGGTCCCATTGATGCTGTGTTTTTAGCTTTAGAGAGAGCAGCTTTCACCTGCGCATTAGAGATGTCTGGGAGGCTACACTCCGCTGGGATAGTTATCTCTCCTTTTGGGGGTGAAGTTTGCACTGAACCTGTCTGCCAGTATGTTGGCAATGTCTGTGGGTTCAGTGATTTTTTTTTTTTGTATCATTTTGGACTAATTCTGCGCATATCTGGGAGTTTCCACCTAGGTTTCTAACATAGCTGAAGAAGGCCTTATGATTGTCTTTTGAATCTATTGCAATTTTTCTCTCAAATTTGGCCTTGGATGATTTTGAGTGCTCGTATTTTTTTACTAATGATGATCAAGGGTGTCTTCTCTTTTTTTATGGATTTTGCTCTATCATGTAACAGCTTTCTCCTCTTATTGTAAAGTTTGTTTATGGCTGGGGTCCACCAGACTGGACGTTTGCCCTTGGTGGAAAGAGTCTTGGTTTTATTAGGGATTGCCTGATCCATGCAGTCCTGGAGGTGTTCGTAGAAGGCATTTGTAAGGGCTTCCGCAGCTTGGGTTGCGGTTTCCACTGGCTAGAGGGCCTTGAAGGATACCACACCAGTCTTGAGTAGTGTGAAGTTTGCTTTAGAGAAGTTCTTCACTGTGGTATTTTTTGTTTGGGGTGGGGGCGAGATGTGGATTTCCAGTGAGATAAGTTTGTGATCTGATCTCACCAATGAGGGATATACTTCCGGTGTGGAGCATTTTGTCCCCATGTTTGTGATGATGAGATCTAGTATATTTTCTCCTCTTGTGGGAACGGTGACTAGTTCCATGGCATTTGAATTTGAAAGTTGGGGCTTGAGTAATGTTCCCAGTCTATATTCGGGTAGTTGAAGTCACCCAATATAATGGTGTTTGGAGATACATTTATACCCTCCAGTGTCTTCAGGAAGGTGCTGTGGGGTTCCTGAGTTTGAGAGGGTGGCCTGTAGCATGCTACAAATTGTAGAGCAGTTTTGCCTATGGTTAATTGCACCTGGATGGTTTCCGATGTTTCGTGCGTTGCCACCAACCTGGAGGTGTGGGTATCCTTTATGAATATGGATACACCCCCTCCTTTTGTGGTGTGGTCCGGGTTTTGGGGCCGGAACGCATGATATGAGGTAAAATCTGATAGTGCCGGGGTGCTCTCAGGAGCCTTGAACCAGGTCTCAGTCACAGCACCGACATCGATGTTCTCCATACTGAGAAGGGCCTCGAGCGTGCATTTTGAGATTAGACTTCTGGCATTGAGCAGCATTACGCTTAGTTTCTTCCCATTTTTGTTTTCTAGGGTGGTAGGTTTAGAATTTGAGCCTTGCCTAAAAAAGGCACTATGGGGGTGGCCAGAGCCTTAGCCAATATCCGGAATCCCAGGGGTAACAGGTGCAAGCCGTCCCTTGCGAAGCAGCGTGGCTTGTCAAGCATGTCATCCCAGGCAGACAGACACTGGATCCCCTTTGAATGACACCAGAAATTAAGCCAATTGTTAAAGCTGATCATCTTGTCTTTATGTTGTGGCATCATTCTTGGTGAAGGAAGGATACTGCTCAGGGTCATACCTGCCTGGGCTACATAATCTGAGAGCTCCTCTGTCTCTCTTCATGTAGTCCAGGGAGGTACGTCTCGGGTCGTTCACACCAGCATGGACAATGACTGTGCATATTTGTACTTGCTGTAGAGTGACCAGAGTGCTTGTGTTATGTAGCGGATTCTAGCGCCCGATAGGCAGCTTACTGTGACTCTCTCCTTGTTCAGCCTGGTGAGTGGGACGTCAGTGTGTCTGACTATGGAGTCACCTATGACAAGTATGTTTGGTGTTGTATTTGGCCTTAAGGGCTGTGACTGCTTTGCACACTGATTTTGTGGTTTATGTGTTGCCTGTGGTGTGTCATGAGGTGGCAGTTGCTTGGATGTCTGCTTTGGAGGCCTCTGCTGTTTAGGTAAATTTTTGCTCAGAGCCTCCGAGTATGACTTTGTGTGTTTATGTGTTTGATTCATTGTTGTGATAGCTTTATGTGAGACTGGTTTTGTGGTGTGTGTAGTTGCCTTCTCCTCCTGTCTGGTCTTGCCAGTCCTGAGTTGAGAGAGCTCAGCCTCCAGTTTGGCTAAGTAGCTGCATCTCTCGCAAGTATTTGTGTTATGTGGGAGGAGGAGAGGGTTGTCAGTGTACATGAGGAAATTGTAACATTGCCTCAATATTCCCAAATTCACCAACTGGACAGGAGAGGACACCAGCATCTGGCCCTTCGACATGCTAGAGAAATTTAGAAGTTAGGGGTGTAACTGAATAAGAGAGGACTTGGTAAGGAAGTGGGTACCCCTGGGGGGGGGTTTGCTAGTGAGGGACTTTGTATAATACAAAAGTGCTAAACCTGAAAAGAAGATGCTTTTAAGACAAGTAAAAGCTTTTAGGAACAAGTGCTGCACTTTTTAGTTAAGGGATATACTGTTTAGATTACTAGTAGAGCAGTTCTAAGGGAAAAAATGAAGAACAGACTTTATGGAGCCAGAAAGTTTAACCTTGTTAAACCAGTGCTGCCCGATGCTGCTCTAGTGGCAACTCCGCGCTAAAGCACTCTAAAGTGTGCTTGATAGCAGGGGCTGTAAAGAGCCAGGAATTGACCCAAAACAGCCAATAAAACTACAGTTTCAAGTCAGTAACCACTCCCACGGGGGGCAGGGAAGCAGCTCGATGTTTATCACTGCCACTGATCAACAGAGAGACTTTCCTTTAGCCCAAGCAAAAATGGCCTCTCAAACTTAGAAAACAGTTCAAGAACAGCAAGCCTGTAACTTGAACTTTTTTAAATCTCAGAAAAGTGGGAAAAAAAGCAAGATATTTTTTTTTTGTTTTTGTTTTTTCAGAGATAGCAGAGGTTCACAAGTAATATCAAGTTATAACAGTGCAGTAAATGACCCCACACGAGTGCTAGGTCAAAGACAGAAAATATGCAAGTTTTGAGAAAAAAACTTTTAAAATTGAGTGCAAACAGGAAATTCAGTATACAGCTTTTGGTTGTGCTCTAAATACAGCTACTAATGCAGAAATCAAGTTTAACAAGCCAGAAAATGCTCAAACTAGGCAGCTATGCAGAAAAACTTATCAAATAAACAGAGGAAAAATACTTAAAATCTTAAAAGTGGCTCCTTTCTTCTCTCAGCGTTTTCTCCTCTTGGTGGGTGCTTCAACAGCCAACAAGCCTGAAAAAAAAAACTTCCATTCTTACTGCCTTCCCTGCCTTGGCCCAGACCACGACGTCTCGGCCTGTGCTCCCTGTGCTTGCTTCAATAAGCGCACACTCAGGCGCCGGGCAGAATTTGCTGAAGACTTTTTTGGGGGAAATTACTCCTATATCATGTCGCCGGAACAACCGACAGCGGATATTTCCAAAAAACGGAAGGACCGGGACCGACGTTCTCGGCCCGCGACTTCCACCGACACCACGCCAAAACCTACCGCGAGTGCATCTGTCTCTTCAGAGGCGGTAATTCAACCACTCCAGACCGACGACACCGCTATCGACACTTCGTCCCGAGGCTACCCCGGTGCCGGTTGTTGATTTTCCTCCTGAAACCGAAGCCCAAGATTTGCCTGACACCATACCGGTGGACAAAGTTACTCCAGCACGTGGGGCAGCTAGGCCCCCGGTGTCTATGTCCATCAAGGCCTACACACGTGCTAAGGCTGCCAGCCAGGCTGTCTCACCCTCCTAAATCTTTTTCCCAGGGTCCCACTTCTGATAAACAGATCATGACTTTAGCTGCAGATCTAATTTCTTTAATCAGAGGCTCTCAGGCTCATCCAGACAGAGGTTCTCAGCTGCCTGCAGACAAAAGGCCTAGGGTTGAGCAGACAGATACCCTTTCCTCTGGTGACTCAGGCCATTCAGATTCCCAGGAAGATTCCTTCCAGGCCTACGAGGATTCTGATTCTGATGAATCCATTCCCTCTGCCTCTCCTCCTGAGGATATTTCTTTCGGGGAAATTCTCCACTCCATGAGAGAGCATTTTCAGTGGCAGGGCCAGGATTTCTCCGACTCCAGGAAAAAGCTTCGTACTTTCCTTAAGTTACCCCAGCACAGACCTTTAGCTATTCCACCAGTGTTAGATGTATTGGATGATGTGTACTCAGACTCCAGTGCTTCTCCTGATTCTCTCCCTCCTGCTCCTGTCAAGCCAGACGGTTATTACAGGGTTCCTGAAACTCATAAACATCTCTTTAAGGCCCACTCTGTTGATCTAGAAACTATTTCCCAGGGGCCCAAAGGAGTGGCCACTTCCACGGCCAAAAATCCTTTGCCCGCAGACAGGGAATCTAGGTCCCTGGAGAGGTGGGGCAAAAAAGTTTATACTTCAACCACCCTTGCCATGAGGGCACTTAACTGTCTTTTTTATATGTTTCAGTATCAGGATTTCTTGATGATTTGCAGAAAAGGTTAGCCTCTCCTGAGCCTTTAGATAGAAAGGCCTTGCAGGATTTGGTTCATAATACTCAGCAGGTTAGCAATCATTTTCTTCAGTGTGGTTATGATGCATTGGAAGCTTCATGTAGGGCAGCTATGACAGGGGCCGTCATACGTAGACATGCTTGGTTGAAAGAACAGGCATTGCCAGATCATGTTAAAGTAAAGCTTCTAGATGCACCTCTGGAAAAACACAAGCTATTTGGTGCTAATGCACAGGATGTGTTGAAATCAAGTGAGGAAAAGGCTAAATCAGTACAAACAGTCAAAGATTTCCTCCAGGTTCAGCAGGAATTGGCCTTCGAAGAATTGGTCCTTTCCAGACACTGACAAGTTCCAAAGGGGAAAAAACAGGCGTGCTCGTGGTAGAGGGCAATACCGAGGCTCCTACAGGGGCCGCCAATGGCAACCAACTAATCAGAGAAGTGGCGCAGGGACGACTTCTGCTCCACAGGGACAATCACAATGACTTGACTTTGACACCGCCGACCAAGGCTCAAAGAGAAGCGCCTTTAGGCGGAAAATTCTTTATTTTCAAAAAATTGGCACGTTTTAACAAAGGACAAATGGATTCTGGACATAATAGACAAAGGTTACAGGTTCCACTTCCATACCTTACCAACAAGACAAGGCATGCCAAACCTGCCACAAAATCAAAGGGCAGAGGCACTCATACAAGTTTCAAAGCTGCTACAAATCAAAGCAATAGAAAAGGTTCCTCCTCAGGAAGAAGGCCAGGGATTCTACTCAAGACTGTTCCTTGTTCCAAGAAAAGCAATGGAGACCTATACTGGACTTGTCCGCTCTAAACACTTTACTCATTGTGCCAAAATTCAAAATGCTGACGTTACAGCAACTTCTTCCCATGCTGGGCAAGGGGTCTTGGATGGTTACTCTGGACCTCAAGGAGGCATACCTGCATGTCCCAATCAGGCACAGTTGCAGAAGATACCTCAGATTTCTTGCAGGGTCAGCATTATCAATTCTCAGCATTGCCTTTTGGCTTATCTACTGCGCCCAGAGTATTCACGAAACGCCTGGCATCAGTAATTGCACATTGCAGACTCCAGGGGATACAAATATACCCTTACCTGGACGACTGCCTTATACAAGCAGACAGCAAGCAAGCCTTGATAAGAAACTTGGACTATGTCATTCACTTACTACAGGCTTTGGGATACACAGTCAACATTCAAAAATCAAGACTACTGCCATCCCAACAAATAATTTTTCTAGGAGCCAAACTGGACACAAACTCACAAATGGCTTTCCTCACAGAAGAAAAACAAGAACAATTACCAGATTACTTCAAAAGCCTAGCAAAGCACACCCAGATGACTGCAAGGAAAATCCTGCAGGCCCTGGGTTTCATGGCATCTTGCATTCTTCTGATTCCACTGGCAAGACTACACATGAGAAAACTACAATGGTACCTAAAAAGTTTATGGTCTCAACACAGCCACAACTTAGAAGCAATTATTCCACTCATTCCATGTCTACAAAAGGAATTTTTGTGGTGGGCACAAGCAAGCCAGCTAAACAAAGGCATGTCTTTCAACAAACCTCAAACAAGCCAAACCATTACAACAAGACGCCTCAGATCATGGATGAGGGGTGCACATGGAGGGCAGATGCATTCAAGGGCAATGGGCACCCCGGGAAGTGCATCTGCACATCAATCAAAGAGATGTTGGCAGTGATTCATGCAATCGAGGCCTTCGGAAAATTTCTTCAGCAAGGTCATCTGCTAATAAAGACAGACAACACCACTGTTATGTGGTACATAAACAAACAGGGAGGCACTCATTCTTACCCCCTCTGCAGACTAACAATGACTCTTTGGGAAAAGTCCCCGAAACTGAACATACAGTTGCAATCCCAGTTTGTTCCAGGCAAGGACAATGTTCTGGCGGACAGTCTAAGCAGAAACATCTTGGACCCGCACGAATGGATGTTGCATCCAGACATTTTTTCACAAATAACTCATGCATGGGGAGGGCCGGACATAGATCTCTTTGCCTCACACCTCAATCATCATCTGAAGAAGTTCTGCTCGAGGACACACCATCCTCAAGCCTGGAGAATGGATGCTCTCTCCTTCAGCTGGAATTCTCTAACAATCTATGCATTCCCACCTCTACCATTAATGACCAAGGTGTTACTGAAGATCAAAGCAGAACAACCGAAAGGCATTTTGATAGCTCCAGACTGGCCAAGACAGCACTGGTATCCATTACTAAGGAGCATAACTCGCACCAAGCCGTGGCCCCTGCCTCAATGGCCTCTGCTTCTAACTCAGCACAATTACAGGACTGTTCATCCCAACCTGCAAACATTGCAGCTGACAGCTTGGAGGGTTCCATGACCTCCCCATCTCTCTCCCCAAAAAAGTTCAAGAGATCTTACTGGAAGCACGCAGACCTTCCACCAGAAAAACTTATTCAGCCAAATGGAAGAGATTCAACATCTGGAATGCCAACAAGGGTCAGGATGCATCGGTAATGAGCATCCCACAGATACTAGAATACTTGGCAGAAATGCTTCATAATGGCCTTTCATATTCCTCCATAAAAATACACGCTTCAATTTCAGCAAAATACAACTGTGATCCACCTGTGTTTTCACGTCCTTTACTAAGACAGTTTCTAAGAGGGATAAAGAATATCAAACCTCCCAGAAAACCACCAGTGCCTGCATGGGACCTCAACTTCGTCTTGGAAAAATTAACTCTTCCTCCTTTTGAGCCAGCAGCATCTTCAGAATTGCAGTTTCTCTCCTGGAAAATAGTTTTCCTGTTGGCAAGAAGAGTCTCCGAGATACAGGCCCTCATGGCAGTACCTCCTTCTCATTTTTCATCAGGACAGTTTCTTTAAGAACCAATCCTTCATTCATGCCAAAAGTGATATCCAGGGTGTCTCTAAATCTAGCAATTCACCTGCCTACTTTCTTTCCCAATCCTCAAAATAAAGGAGAAAAGCTGCTGCACACTTTGGACATACACAGATAATTGCGCTACTACTTGGACAGAACAAAGGCCAACAGAAGTTCTGACCAACTATTTGTAGCTTACGCTGCTGGAGTACAAGGAAAGGCAATTTCCAAACAAACAATTTCAAAATGGATTGGACACTGCATCAGTTTGTTACTCTTTCCATGGAAAAGGTGTGCCAGCCAATATCAGGCCGCACTCCACCAGAGCTATAGCTACCTCCACAGCCTTTCTATGAGGGGTAGCTACAAAGGACATTCTCGAAGCTGCTACATGGAGCTCCGTGCATACATTTTCCAAACACTACAACCTGCCTTTATATTCCAGATCCCAAGCAGGCTTTGCTTCGGCAGTCCTGCAGGGCATTTTAGCTACACCATCCTTCTCTTAGATCCTACCACCCCCAGCTTGGCTATGGTATTCAGTCCATATGTCAGGATTGCAGTTGCATTCTTGAAAGACATAGTACAGTTTTGTACCTACCATAAATGTAGATGTCCGATAGATATGCAACTGCAGTCAGGTTTTCCCTCCCTCCTACCCCTCTGTAAATTCTCCTTTTTGGGTCCACTCCCCTTTTTCAAATCAGCTGGGGATATCTGTTATGGTGTATCTGTTTATTACTGTTGTGCATGTCTGGAATTTTTTATCCATTCTCTAAATTTAGCCTTACTTGGAGGGCACCTGGCATCTGGGGCAAGAAACACTGAAGAAGATGGCGTCGGGTGATGCTTTTATACCCCAGCCGCTCTGACGGGGAAAAGGTGACATCAGCTGATGCCGGACCCGGACTTTTGAATCCAGCCGACCGAAGGGCTGCCTGAGGCAGGACAACCCATATGTCAGGACTGCAGTTGCATATCTATCGGACATCTACATTTATGGTAGGTACAAAACTGTACTTTCTTAGGAATGCCAAGTGGGGGTTCTGAGACTAGGTGGGTGATCTGTAGCAGACTACAAACTGTAAAGCAGTTTTGCCCACTGTTGCACATGGAGGGTCTCCGATGCCTCGTGCAGTGCCACTAACCTGGAGATGAGTATCCTTGATGAAGATGGATACTCTCCCGCCTTTAGTATTTCAGTCAGAGTTCTGGGGCTGAAAAGTATGGTATGAGTTGAATCCTGGTAGTGCTGTTGTGCTCTCTGGAGCCTTGTTTCAGGTTTCTTTTACTGCACAGATATCGATTTTCTCCATACTGAGGAATGCCTCTAGTGCATGCATCTTTAGGTTTAGACTTATGGCATTGAGCAACATTACCCTTAGTTTTTTGCTTCTGGTATTGTCTATGGAGGTGGGTTTGTCTTTTGAGCCTCGCCTAAAAAAGGCACTATGGGGGTGGCAAAAGCCTTAGCCAGTATTTGAAAACCTAAGGGTGACAGGTGCAAGCCGTCCCTGGCGAAGCAACGTGGCTTGTCGAGCATGTCATCCCAGGCTGACAGACACTGGATCCCCTTTGAATGACACCAATAGCTTAGCCAATTGTTAAAATTGATCATTTTGTCTTTATACTGTGGCATTTTTGGTGAGGGCAAGATGCTACTCAGGGTCATACCAGCCTGGGCTACATGATCAGAGAGCTCCTCTCTCCATGTAGTCCAGGGAGTACCGTCTCAGGTTATTCACACCAACATGGACAATGACAGAGTCATATTTGTACCTGCTGTGGAGTGATGTGAGTGCTTGTTATGTGGCGGATCCTTGCACCCGACAGGCAGCTTGGTGACCTTTTTGTTTAGTCTGGTGAGTGGGGATGTCAGTATGCCTGACAATGGTCTCCTATTACTAGTGTATTAGGTGCATCATTTAGCCTTAAGGGCTGCTTCTGTGGGGCACACTGACTGTGAAGTATGTGATACGTGAAAGTTGTTGTTTGGGCTAGTGGTTGCTTGGATATTTGCTTTGGAGGTCACTGCTGCTTTGGCAGATTTTTATTTAGAGCCTCTGAGTGTGTTTTTTGTGAGTTTGTCATGTTTGCTGATGCAATTGGGCTGTGTGAGACTGGTTGTGTGGTGCGAGTGGTTTCCTTCTCCTCCTGACTGTGCCAGTCTTGGTTTGAGAGAGCTCTACCTCCAGTTTGGCTGTATAGTTGCATCTCTCACATACATTTGAGTTTATTGGAAGGAGGAGAGGGTTGTCTGTGTACGCAAGGTAATTGTAACATTGCCTCAAGATTCCCAGATTCTCCAGCTGGACTGGAGAGTATACCTGAAACTGCACTTTGGACATGCCTGGATAGTTTAAAAAAAAAAAACTGATTTATTGATTGTCCGGAATGGACGAATAGGGAGCCTTGTACTTCTGGGTAGTAAAAGGGGGTGTAGTGCTATAGTTTTAGTGCTTACTGAGGTATTTGAGCAAGTGCTGGGCTGTAGAAGGGAGGTAGAGTGCTTACTTTGAGAGACTAGTTCTAAGGGAAAAATTGAAGAGCAGACTTTGTGGAGCCGGGAATAGTTTAAAACAGCTTAATCAGTGGTGCACAGAATTGCGCAAATGCGGGTTTTAAGGCAGGGAGCTTGAAAGAGATGGGAATTGGCCCGAAACGGCCAATAAGCTAATAGTTGCTGGGCTGAGACCACTCTTCCAGGAAGAGATAGGCTGCTCAAAGCTCCCCACTCTCAATGGTGAACAGAGAAGCGTCCTCCTATCCATGTAAGGATATGGGCAACACAGGAACTTATACCACAGCCCAGAATTCAACAAAACCTGCAATCTGGACTACTGTAGTTCAGAAAAGGTGGGAAACAAGGATATTTTTTGTTTGTTTTTGCTTTTTTCCAACAGAACAACAGTAACTTAACAGGAAACACTATAAATGCTTTACAGGCTAGCACACTTGTGTGTAGCCTACAACAGTTAAACAACACAAAAACTAAAGAAGTGCAGGAACAGTAAAAAATGCAAAAGCAAGCTTTTTCAGGTCTTGGAATAGCTAGAAACTCGCTTATTGGCGAATATGCAGTTGTAAGTAGAAAGGCAGAGAAAAAAATACTTAATCTGTTTTAAGTTTTTTCGTCTCTCTGCTGCTTGAAGCACTCTGCAGGACCACGAGGAGCTGTGCTGAGTCTGCTTTGTTATGGTTTATTCTTTGATACGAGTAAAGCAATATTTGTCTAGTATAAGAAATGGACGAGGCACTGCAGTAGTAAATACTGTTTGTGATTAGTAATGGTTTTACTTGAAAATTGGTGATTTATAGATTTACTGAAGCACAAGGAACTTTAGTTATTGTTGTATCTTTCGGCTTTTTCCCGGTTAGGGGTTGCCAGAGTGGAACTCCGGTCCCCTAATGCTTGGCAGCAGATTTTTATGTACACAGTTGCCAGCCACGACGTACAACCTACAATGAAGGTACGCCCATTCGTGCATGTCTCCACACAGAAGACACTTTAGCTGCGAATCGAACAGGATGTCTTACTGTGAGGCGACGCTACCGCAGAACCACCAAGGAACTTTAGTATGTTTGCATATTTGTTGTGTAATGACCGTGATCTTTGAAGATGAAACTTGGTACTGCTTTAAAAAATGGTACCACTAATAAGAGGAACATAATTTTTGTATTTCTCATTATTTTATATACTTAACACTGCTGTTTCCTCTTCATTCACTCCAGAGCAGCTCTTTTGAGTGTGCACCTTTAACCCCTAGTGGGCGTGGCTTAAGCCTTTAAAAACTAAGTTATCACCTTAGAGTTCTAGAAAACTCTCATTGAAAGAGGTCAAATATCAATAGAGTTGTGTTTGCCATCACATATGGCTCAAGACAAAATATCCTGGTACCTTGTAAGTAACATGGTTTTGGAATTAATGCAAATATGAACAATCCATATTTGACGCCTAGAGGAGCAGTAGGGGTTAACTGCAGAAGACGCCTGGAGGAGCACTCGGCTGTAATGAGAAACAAGAAAAAAGTTGCTCTGTTATCCCATTAGTGTATGCATCATGGGTAAAAAGAAAAAATATTTACAAGTTTAGTTGATACATTTCATAATTGTCCGCATCTCCCAAGCTTTATAGGAGATTACTAGGCTATTGGCCCTGAGGCCCTTATAAGCCTAGCCAAGAGTTTATTCCATGTTTAGACAAGTCAGCACCCAAAGCCCCCTGTCCAGCAGGGACACGGGTAGAATCCCAGGAGTATATTTTCTGTTTCCCATCCAGTTATCCAGGTTATTTTCTGAAGCAATCTGCTGTTTTTTTTCTGTGGATATGCAGTATGTTACTTTGTGAGTGAGTGGTCTCTAGGGAAGTGTTACTTGAGACTGCCTATCCTTAAAGTTGCTGTGTATTTCTTTAACTCGCACTCCAATGAAGCTCAGGAAGTTTGCACTGTAACTTCCAGTAGGTGGAGCCCAAGTCTTTTGACAATCAAATTATGTCCTCACATTTCAAACTAATATTCATATCTCTGGAACCATAGTGATTATAAGGTATAAATAGCAAACTCTTCAGCACAAACTGTTTTTATAGTGGTAGTATCTTTTAGGTTCTAAGTCTTAAACCGAATTTTATAAGTCACAGTAATACAAGTTGCAGTGAATACACTATTACATTTGTAAACAACTTGCAGTATCTCCGCAACCACACACGGTCTGCAGCATTTTATTCATCTAGCTGAGAACTTTCATAGGCTAAGGAGTTTTGTCTAACTGGTTAAGAATTTTTGAAAAATTTGAATTAAATCTATATAAATTCATATTGTAAAAACAGTATCTCTATCTGCACTAAATAGAGGCGAAATATTAATGCAGTTGAGTTTACCATTGTGTAAGCTTTAAGATGAAATCTTTTAAAGCCTGCCGCTGTGGTGTAATGGTTAGCGTTGTCACCTCACAGCAACAGGTTCTCCAGTTCAATTCTCTGCTAGAGTGCCTTCTGTGCGGAGTCTGCATATTCTCCCCACGGTTGAGTGAATGTTAAAGACCTGCAGGTAGGTGCATGTGTGTACCTTCTTTGAAGGTTGGGTGCCAGTTTGGTAACTCGACACGTAAAAATCCACTGCCAAACATTAGCGGACCGGTGATCCACTGTCTACTCCTAACTGGGAAAAGCTGAAAGCATGAAGTTTGGAATTATTGCCAATATGAACAAGCAATATTTGACTTCTAGAGGCATCAGGAGTTGCTGCAGATGCACCTAGAGGTGTCACTCTGATATGAGTGTGGGTGGTCAGCTCTGTTTGCAGCTAGTATTGAACATTTCTGACTTTGCATTTAGAGGTACAAGAATATGGGAGTTGGGGAGGGGTTCATACTAGGCTATCTGCCCTAGGGCATTTATAAGCCTAGCCAGAGTGTGTGTGGCTTTCGCCACCCCTTGGGATGAGAATACTACGCCCATTTAGGGTTTAGTTTACTGTGCGTCTGTCTAGTAGTGACACAGAGATGACCCCAGGGGTAAACCTACGATCTCCCATCCACTCGTCAAGATTTCTCTTGAAGAGAGTTAGTGAGGGGCTCTGCCTAACATGGACTGGGATTCTGTTCCAGAATGTAGGGAGCCTCTGGGTTATGAATCTGTCCCTCCAGCACATCCTATTTATTTCTGTGTTGAGGTTCAAATCTCTTGCTCTCGTGGCTCTGATGGATTTGGATTTTCTGAGGTGGAGCATGTCCATTAATTCCGGATTGGACATGGCCTTGTACGTCAAGGCATAGATCACCTCTGAGTAGGCGGTATGCGACTGAATAGAGCTGGCGTTTCTTCAGCTGGGCAGCATTTGACATGTTTGAGACCCTTTATCCTCTTGGTGAGTAACTTTTGGGGTCTTTCTAACTGCTGCAGGTGTCGGGTAAGATACATCCCAAATGGGGCATTGTACTCGATCATGGGCCTGATAAGAGAAGAGTACAGGGGCACAATGACCTCTCGATCTAGATCTGAATCCCTTCATGATAAGGTGGGCAATATAGAAGGTCTTCCTAACCACCTTAGCAATGTGAGTGTCAAATGAGAGGTTACTGTCGACTTGGGTCCCTAGGTCCCTGATTACCTCTTTCGTACTTAATGGATTACCACCTATGTTGTAATTTGTGGTACCTTGTTTTTCCCAAAGGGTATGACTATATATTTTTTGGCGTTCAGTTTAAGGCCATGGCTCTGGCACCAATTATCCGTTTCTATGAGGCTTTTCTGAAGGATGCTTGTGTCCGCTGGAGTATCAGTTATGGCACCCATGCAGTCATCTGCGAACTTTGTCAGCCACAATCCTCCTATGTTTGCTTGCACCTCGGAAAAATAAATGCCGAACAAGAGGGGTCCCAGGACTGAGCCCTGTGGGACACCGCCAGACTGGCTTAGAGTCTGACATGGCTCCAGCAATTCTGACCTTGTGGGTTCTGTCCTTGAGCCAGTTTGCAACCCATCTTGTGACATATGGGTTAACATTTAAGCTGGTGAGTTTGTCAATGATGCCCGAGTGGGGTATTGTGTCGAAGGCTTTTGCGAGGTCAGGGTAGGCTGTGTGAACAACCTTACCCTCATCAATGGCCTTAGTGACTGTTTCAAAAAAGTCAACTAGGTTCAAAAGGCAGGATCTGCCTTTGACAAAGCCGAATTGGGTAGGATCCAATGTCTGTAGGTCCCCAATGATGTAAAAATTACTGAACCTGCAGACATTGCCAACATACTGGCAGACAGGTTCAGTGCAAACTTCTCCCCCCCAAAAGGTGAGATATCTATACCAGAGAATTATAGCCCCCCAAACATCTCTAACGCTCAGGTGAGAACTGCTCTCTCAAAGGCAAAAAACACAGCATCCATGGGACCAGATGGTGTCCCCGAATGTGTGCTCCACGAACTCAATGAGGAATTAAACCCGCAGTTAGGGCAGCTGTTTAATCTTAGCCTCACCTCAGGATACGTGCCTAAGGAGTGGCGTATGGCAACTGTGGTCCCACTTCACAAAGGAGGTGCCTCCACCGACCCGGGAAATTATCGTCCCATCAGCTTGACAAGCTTGATCTGCAAAGCTATGGAGAGGATCATAATGGAACTCATAAATAAAGACATAGGAGACTTGCAGACTTTGGATCTGACCCAGTTTGGCTTTGTCAAGGGCAGATCATGCCTTTTAAACCTGGTGGACTTTTTCGAAACAGTCACCAAGGCCATTGATGAGGGAAAGGCAGTCCACACAGCCTACCTCGACCTGGCAAAGGCTTTTGACACAATACCCCACTCAGGTATCATTGAAAAACTCATCAGCTTAAATGTAAACCCATACGTCACAAGATGGGTTGCAAATTGGCTAAGTGACAGAACCCACAGGGTCAGAGTTGCTGGTGCCATGTCAGACACAAAGCCTGTCACAAGTGGTGTCCCACAGGGTTCAGTCCTGGGCCCTCTCCTGTTCGGCATCTACTTTTTCAGAAGTACAAGCAAACACAGGAGGATTATGGCTGACAAAATTTGCAGATGACTGCAAACTGGGTGCCATAGTTGAGAACACATCTGCCACAGATATCCTACAAAAGGGTCCTATAGAAATGAAAAACTGGTGCCAGAACCATGGCCTAAAGTTAAATGCCAAAAAATGCATTGTCATACCCTTCGGGAAAAACAAGGTTACCCCTAGCTACCATATAGGCGGCAACCCACTAAGCACAGAAGAGGTTATCAGGGATCTGGGTACCCAGGTTGACAGTAACCTTTCATTTGATACTCACGTTGCCAAAGTAGTTAGGAAGACCTTCTACATTGCCCACCTGATTATGAAGGGATTCACATCTAGATCAAGGGAAGTCATTGTCCCCCTGTACTCATCACTCATCAGGCCAATGATTGAGTACAATGCCCCATTCGGAATGTATCTGACACGACACCTGCAGCAACTGGAAAGGCCCCAAAAGTTCCTCACCAAAAGGATAAAGGGTCTCAAAAATATGCCTTATGCTGCCCGACTGAAGGAACTTCAGCTCTACTCAGTCGCCTACCGTCTGCTCAGAGGTGACCTGTCCCTGACATACAATTCATGTCCAATCCAGAATTGATGAACATGCTTCACCTCAAAAAATCTAGATCCCTCAGAACTACAAGGGCGGGAGACTTAAACCTTGACACGGTTATTAATAGGACATGCTGGAGGGACAGATTCATCACCCAGAGACTCCCTATGCTGTGGAAAAAAATCCCGGTACATGTGAGGCAGAGCACCTCGCTGGCTTTGTTCAAGAGAAATCTTGACCAATGGATGGGAGATTGCAGATATACCCCAGGGATTATCTCAGTGTCACTGCTTGACAGAGGCACAGCAAAATAATGGGCATAGTATCCTCCAAACTAAAGGGGTGGCGAAAGCCACAAAACTCTGGCTAGGCTTATAAATGCCCTTGGGCAGATAGCCTAGTATGAAGTATGAACCTATGTCTTTGTTTATGAGTTCCATAATAATCCTTCCCATAGCTTTGCAAACCAGGCTCGTCAAGCTTATGGGGCGGTAATTTCCAGGGTCTGTAGAAGCACCTCCTTTGTGGAGTGGGACGCCACTCTTTGGGTACGTATCCTGTAGTAAGGCTTAAGATTAAACAGCAGCCTTATGTGCAGGTTTAGTTCCTCTTGGAGTTCATGTAGCACGCAGCCCGGGACACCGTCCGGTCCCATTGATGCTGTGGTTTTAGCTTTGGAGAGGGCGGCTCTCACCTGGGCATCTGAGATGTTAGGGAGGCTACACTCTGCTGGGATACATATTTCTCCTTTTTGGGGGAGGGGGGCGGAGAAATTTGCACTGAACCTGTCTGCCAGAATGTTGGCAATATCTGTGGGTTCAGTGTATTTTGTCTCATTTTGGACTAACTCTGAGCATATCTGGGAGTTTCCACCCAGGTTTCTAACATAGCTAAAAAAGGCCTTGTGATTGTCTTTTGCGATTTTTCTCTCAAAGATGGCCTTGGATGATTTTGAGTGGTTGCTAGTACTGATCAGAGATGCCTTCCCTTTTGGGGGTTTTGCTCTGTCATTTAGTAGCTTCCTCCTCCTGTTGTAAAGTTTGTTAATGGCTGGGGACCACCAGATGGGACACCTGCCTTTGTGGGAATGGGTTTATTAGGGATTGCATGATCCATGCATTCTTGAAGGTGTCCGTAGAAGGCATTTATAAAGGATTCAGCGGTGTGGGTTGTGGTTTCCACTGGCCCAGGGGCCTTGAAAGATACCACTTCAGTCTTAAGAAGTATGAAGTCGGCTTTTGAGAAATTCTTCACTGTGATCTTCTGTGCAGGGGGTGGGATGTAGATTTCCAGTGAGATTAATTTATGGTCTGATCTCACCAATGAGGGGTATACTTCCGGTGTGGAGCATTTTGTCCCCATGTTTGTGATGATCAGGTCTAGTGTATTATCTCCTCTTGTGGGAGTGGTGACTAGTTATTCCATCGCATTTGAGTTTATAAATTCTAGGAACCTTTGGGCTAGGGTGTTGGGGCTTGAGTAATGTTCCCAGTCTATGTTTGGGTAGTTGAAGTCTCCCAGTATGATGGTAGTTGGAGAGACATTCATACTCTCCAGTGTCTTCAGGAAGGCTGAGTGGGGTTCCTGAGATTGAGAGGGTGGTCTGTAGCATGCTACAAACTGTAGGGCAGTTTTGCCTATGGTTAGTTGCACCTGGATGGTCTCCGAGGCTTCGTGCGTTGCCACTAACCTGGAGGTGTGGGTATCTTTGAATATGGATACTCACCCTCCTTTTGTGGTTCGGTCCAAGTTTTGGGGCCGGAAAGCATGATATGAGGTATAACCTGGTAGTGTTGGGGTGCTCTCAGGAGCCTTGAACCAGGTTTCAGTCACTGCACAGACATCTATGTTCTCCATACTGAGGAGGGCTTCGAGAGCGTGCATCGTGAGGTTTAGACTTCTGGCATTGAGCAGCATTACCCTTAGTTTTTTTTCACTTGTGTTTCTAGGGAGGTGGGTTTGTCTTTTGAGCCTTGCCTAAAAAAGGCACTATGGGGGTGGCAAGAGCCTTGACCAATATCTGGAAGCCCAGTGGTGACAGGTGCAAGCCGTCCCATGCGAAGCAGCGTGGCTTGTCAAGCATGTCATCCCAAGCGGACTGATATTGGATCCCCTTGGAATGACACCAGTAATTAAGCCAATTGTTAAAGCTGATCATTTTGTCTCTGTACTGTGGCATCCTTCTTGGTGAGGGTAAGATGCTGCTCAGGGTCATACTGGCCTGGGCTACATAATCAGAGAGCTCCTCTATGTCTCTTCATGTAGTCCAGGGAGGTACGTCTCAGGTCATTCACACCGGCATGGACAATGACCGAGTCATATTTGTACTTGCTTTGGAGTGACCTGAGTGCTTGTGTTATGTGGTGGATTCTAGCGCCTGACAGGCAGCTTACTGTAACCTTTTCCTTATTCAGTCTAGTGAGCGGGACGTCAGTGTGTCTGACTTATGGAGTCACCTATTACAAGTGTATCTGGCATGTTGTTTAGCCTTAAGGGCTGTGACTGTTTAGCACACTGACTTTGTGAACTATGTGTTGCATGTGCTATGTCTTGAGGTAGTGGTCGCTTGGGTGTCTGCTTTGGAGGCCTCTGTTGTTTTGGTATATTTTTAATTAGAGCCTCCGAGTATGTTTTTGTGTGTTTAGTTTGCAGTTGTGATAGGTCTATGTGAGACTGGGATTGCGGTGTGTGTGGTTACCTTCTCCTCCTGACTGGTTTTGCCAGTACTGAGTTGAGAAAGCACAGCCTCCAGTTTGGCTATATAGTTGCATCTCTCACATGTATTTGTTGGGAGGAGGAGAGGGTTGTCTGTGTACATGAGGCAGTTGTTAACATTGCCTCAAGATTCCCAGATTCACCAGCTGAACAGGAGAGGACGCCAGCAACTGACCCTTCGACATGCTAGAATAGTGTCTAGGATTGCTGTGTAACTGAGTCAGAACGGACCTATAGGGAAATGGGTACTCAGGGGGATTTAGGTGAATGAAGTACTTCCTTTTTGTTTGAGTGCTTTATCTGTATAAAAATGCTTTAGGAGTAAGTGCTGGTCAGATAGAGAATAGACTGTTTAGATTGCAAGTAGAGCAGTTCTAAGGGAAAAATTGAAGACCAGACTTTGCGGAGCCAGAAATAGTTTAAACTTGATTAACTGGCGCTGCTCTGAGCAAATTCGTGCAAAAGCGCGCTTTATAGCAGGGGGTTGAAAAGAGCTAGGAGATGGCCCAAAACGGCCAATAAACTACTAGTTGCTGGGCTGGAACCACTCCTTTAGGGACAAATGGGCTGTTCAGTGCTCCCCACTCCCACTGGTGGACAAAGAAGCTTCCTCCTATCCAAATAAGGATATGGACAACACAGGAACTATGACACAGCCCAGAGATCAGCAAAATCTGATGACTGGACTATTCTAGTTCAGTAAAGGCGGGAAAACAAGGAGATTTTTTTTTTGTTTCAAACAGACAAAAAGATACAGTAACGAACAATAAATGCTTTAAATTGGCTAGCCCACTTGAGTGTGTTAGCCTAACAGTTAAATTAAGCAGAAAAACTTTTTAAGTGCAAACAGATCAGAAGCAAACACAAATACAGTAGATCAACTTGCAGAGCTAGTTTAGTAATACAAAAATGCTTTTAGGCGAAATACAGTCGAAATACAGCAGTCAAAAAAAAAAGCTCATTGATCTGCTTCTGAAAGGGATGCTTCCACTACCAACCTCAGCAGATGTCAGCAAGACCACATTTCTGCCCTTGCTACTAATCTTGCAGACATTTTCAAACTGCATTCAAGTATTTGATTAGAAAATTGGCATTAGTTATGTGATGTGGTTGCTTCAGCATGGCTTAAACGTAGATGTTATGTGATCCTATCTTGCCTACATTCTGTACTGATGGGGCTCGGAGCCGATCCCTCGGCGCCGACTCGGCACGCTATGGTATAGAGCGAGGCCTCTTATTGGCTGAGCTATTTCTTATCCCAGGATGCACCACCACTAATCCCCCAGATCTCGTTTGCCGCTTACAAACTATGACGTGGCCTCAACTTGGCTGGGCTAAGTACTACTTTATTTAGGCTTTTCCTGTCAGGAATTTACTTGTTTTGAACCCAAAAGCTGTTTTAACAGCTATTATTGTGATACAAGTGTGTATTTGATATTTTTGTTGATAAATTTGTGTTTTTTGTTAAGGGAAGGTTTCCCGTTTTAGTTAGAGGGGCCTTCCCCTTTTGCTATTTGCTATTCTAGCATTTTATTTGTGGGTCAAGTACCCATTTAAGTTAGAGGGTCTTGACCCTCCCTTTCTGTGGTTTTTATTTTTTGAACTTAAACTGCTAGTTTTTGGTGTGTTATCTCTCTTTAGACATGTCCAAAGAGCATAGACCCTCCGGGTTTAAAAAGTGCGTGAGGTGTGGTTATAAGATGTCCATAACGGATGACCACTCCTCGTGCGTTTATTGTTTAGGCGCCAAGCACCTACAAGAGTCATGTAGCGTGTGTCACGCCTTCTCATCAAGGGTCCTCCAGGAGAGGAAAAAACAAATGAATCCTTAAGGGGTTAATTAAGCCATCCTTTGAGGAGGCTTTATCTTCTTCTCCCTCTCCTTCAAAAAAGAAAAAAGCATCAGCTCCGACCAGTCGGAACCGACTGCCAAAAAACCTAGGCATACTTCTCCATCGGCTCCACGGACTTAGGAGCCGAGGGCGGAATGGTCTGCCTCGATGCCTCCAGTCTCGACCCCTCTGGTTTCGGAGCCGAGGACTGGGGCATCGAGAGGCGGGTCACCTTCATCGGCTCCACTGATATTGGAGCCGATGAGGGTTGCCGGCTCAGACTCTTCCCCTTCGGAGCCGAAGTCCTCATCGGCACCGAGGGAAATTGCCTTGAGATCTCCCTCGGAACCGATAATTATAGAATCCATTCGGAGCCGGTCCCCTAGTCCTATGGAGCCGATGGAGAAATCGGTTCGGACCCGATCGGTATCGTCCAGATCCTCCAAGATGTCTGATTCGGACATCGACAGGGTGCTCCTAAGACTCTTCCAGTCTCCGGTGTTCCAAAAGTTAGTTTCGGCTCCAGCCCATTCGGCTTCGGAGCCGATGGTCCACCCTGCTACTATGGTTCCTCCTCCAACAGCCTCGGCACCATTGGAGCCGGTACTGGTGGAATCGGTGGAGGTTTTAGGGTCGGGCCCGACCCTTACTCCAACTCCGGCTCTTGAGTCGGAGTTCGGTACGCGGACTTCTTCTGTCGGCCCCGGGGGGGATGCTTCGGGACTGATGTTTTCGGTCCCAAGTCTTCCTCTCGATGCGTCGGCTGCGGGAGTGCCGTCTACCGTCGTGGCCACGGAGGTGGGACCCTCCCGGGATTCTGGTGGTCCCGCCTTCAGGGCTATGAGGAGTGCGTTAGCCAAATCATCTTTGGCTACCTCCACGGTCTCCCGAGCTCCTTCCCTGCATACCGAGACTGGGTCTTTGGCAGTCCCCCTGTCCTTAGACAGTGGAGCCCCGGGGCCTGAGGTTACCCCACTGGGGTTCCCCCCCTTCTGGAGGTCCTTCTGAAGCTTCTTCGGAAGAACCCCCCAGGAAAAGATCGTGCAAGAGGAAGCACGTTGACTCCCCTGATGAGTCTCTTACATCAGACACTGATCTCGATGATGCAGAAGGGTCCCCTAAGTCGTCCTCGGATGATGTCTCCTTTGCAGACATCCTGGAAGCCCTTAAACAACGAGGAGGCTGGCAGTCCAAACGCCCTTCTGCTGATGAGTCGGTGTTCCTTAAGGCCTTCGGGGCTCAGCCCTCCGCCTCCTGGGTGTCTCTGCCCTTCGACGAGCTCTTGGATTTGATCTGTCGGGGGGAACACCCAGACTCTGTGGAACCGGTGCCTGCTCGTCCTAATAAGTTCCTCTCAGCACCCCCTGAAAAAGAGTTCCTAACTAAAGGTGTGGCTGTAGATGCTTTGGTGGTGGCATCTGCTACCCAGCAAGATGTAGCAGAGGCTTCGACGTCCGTCCATCCTCCTAATAAGGAGTCTAGGAGCATGGATCAGTACGGAAAGCGCACCCTAAGTTCAGCGGCCTTTACATTAAGGTCCTTGAACTACCTTACACACTTTACTAGATTTCAGAGGGATCTGATTAAAGAACTTTCCGATACCCTCTTGGGTAACCTGCCTGAGGAGCTGGCCCAGACGGTTGGCTCTCAGCTGGCTACACTGTCGTCCATTTCAAACTCGTCCATGAGGCTCATTTCTTATGCGGCCGAAGGGGCGAGTAGAGCGGCGGGTACAGGCATTGCTCTACGGAGACAAGCCTGGCTCTGCCTGTGTCATTTCGCGGAGGCCTTTAAGTCTTCCTTTGCCAACGCCCCCCTTTGATGGGTCCTCCCTGTTTGGACCCAAGGTAAAGGACACACTGACCCGCTGCGAGCAGGAGGGTAAGACTTTGACTGCCGTAGGGGCACGATTTACCACTCCCTTTCGGCCTTATCCCAAGGCTAAAAGAGGAGGGAAAATGTGGTTCCGTAGATCTCAGAAGCCTTACCCCTCTCAGCAGGATGATCCCCTTCCAGAGGCAGGGGAGGGGAAATTCTTCCGGAAGACGCCGTCCCAGAGGCGGCAGAGGCCCTCGCAACACTGGAGACCGCGAGTCCTTTCGTGGCTCTTCAGCCTTTTACAGTCCCTGAGGGGTTGCCCGACTGTGCAGCTCCGGAGCCAGTCGGGGTCGTTTCAAGCACCTAAAAGCCTGGGAAGGTATCACTCAGGACCGATGGGTGCTTCGAATTATCGCCGGAGGTTACACCATCCCTTTCTCTCACTCTCCACCTCAGTCCAAAAAAATCCCGGACCCGCCACCCAGTCAACGGGAAACTGCAGCCTCAGAAGTTTCAAAGCTGCTGCAAAAAGGAGTCATCCAACCGGTCCCCGCAGACCAGATCGGATTAGGGACTTACTCAAGATTCTTTTTGGTGCCAAAAAAGACCGGGGGCTTGAGACCCATTTTGGACCTCAGTATTCTAAACCGTTCAGTTAGAAAGTCCAAGTTCTGAATGGTCACCCTACAAACCATTCTCCCATTGCTGGAGAAAGGTGTTTGGATGTGCTCCATAGATCTCAAGGATGCTTATTACCATATTATGGTACATCAAGCGTCCAGGAGACATCTGCACTTCAGCCTAGGAGGCAGTCATTTTCAGTTCTGTGTGCTGCCCTTTGGTCTCACCACAGCCCCCAGGGTGTTCACCAAGTGTTTGGCGGTCGTGACTGCTCACCTGAGAAGTCTAGGATTCCAGGTGTTTCCGTATCTAGACGACTGGCTCCTAACTGCCACCTCCAAGCATCTACTATTGCGGAGCCTACAGGCCACTATATCACTGGGCAATTCTCTTGGAATCACCTTCAATTGGCCAAAGTCTGTGTTGCTGCCATCTCAACACATAAGATTCATAGGGGTAGAGATAGACTCAAATCGAATGTGGGTCTATCTACCTACAGACAGAATACAAACCATACAGTCTCAAGTTCGAGCCTTACTTCCCAGATCCAAAGCCCCAGCCAGAATGGTCCTACAACTATTGGGATCCATGTCCGCCACAGTTCTTCTAGTTCCCCTTGCAAGGTTGCACATGAGAATTCTCCAGTGGCTTCTTTCAGCTCAGTGGTCCTTTCGGGAACTCCCTCTCATTCACCTCATATGGATCACGGAAACCTGCAAACGGGACCTTCGCTGGTGGCTAGTGCCCTCCAATTTGGATCAGGGACTTTGTTCTACCTCCTCCTGCGGCCACTTTGACCACGGACTCCTCCCAGATGGGGTGGGGGAGTATTCCCTGGGCAGGTCAGTCCAAGGCAAATGGCACCCAAAAGAGACCCTACTTCATATCAACATTCTAGAAATGAGGGCGGTGCTTCAGTCCCTTCAAGCCCTTCACGATTACCTCCCTCAGGGCGTGATTGCCGTTCACTCTGACAACATGTCAGTGGTCTGGTACTTGAACAAACAGGGAGGGACCAGATCCTACCCTCTTTGCAGAGAAGCCATGAGGGTTTGGGAATGGGCAGTGTCGACCAAACGCTTTCTAGTGGCTACTCATATCCCAGGCAAGTCCAATGTGATAGCCGACAGACTGAGCAGAACCATCTTCTCTCCTCATGAATGGTCTCTGAACATCACAGTGGCAAATCAGATTTTCAGCAAATGGGGAGTTCCGTGTTGCGACCTCTTCGCGGCTCCTCTAAATGCGAAGTGCAAAAAGTTCTTCTCCCTCACCCCGGCTCCGGGGAAGAGCCCCATGGGACGCACTAGCCTGTCCTTGGCCCACCGACTTGCTTTATGCCTTCCCCCCAGTTCCTCTCCTTCCCAGGATGATACAAAAGACATCTCTCTTGGGGAGCAAAATGATCTTAGTTGCTCCTTACTGGCCTCGTCAAGTATGGTTCCCCTATCTTCGGAAGTATGCTCTGGAAGGTCCATGGTTCCTGGATCAGATCCCAGACCTTTTGATTCATCAGTCGGGACTATTTCACCAGTCCCTTCACACCTTAAAATTGACAGCTTGGCTCCTCCTCTTCCGACTATAGTCAGGAGTCATACATTGGATCCAGAAGTGGTACACATCTTATCTTCGGCCCGCAAGTCCGCTACAAAGAAATTGTATTCTAGCAAATGGAAAAGATTTGCTATTTGGGCTCAACTCCGGGGCCTGGATCCCATCACTATTCCCGTATCGGAGGTACTAAAATTTTTAACTTCTCTTTTCAATCAAGGCTCTTCAGTCTCTACCATCAAGGTTCAATTGGCAGCTATTTCCAATTTTCACGAATCTATAAACCCACCTTTAATGAGCAACAGATTGTGTAAGACCTTCTTGAAAGGTGCTGCACTCTTAAGACCTCCGATTTCTCATCCTGCTCCTCCATGGGATCTCGATGTGGTGTTACGCGCCTTAACTTCCTTCCCCTTCGAACCGGCAGCGACATGTGATTTAAAATTTCTATCGTGGAAGACTGCTTTTCTGGTGGCGATCACTTCTGCCAGAAGGGTTTCAGAACTTCAAGCTTTGTCTGTGAAACCTCGGTACTTAACTATCTCTCAGGCCAAATCCTTCCTTTGTCCCTAAAGTTTGTTCCAGTTTCTGCCTACAACAATCATTAGAACTTCCAGTCTTCTTTTCGAAATTTTCTAACAAAGCAGAATTCATATTCCACACATTAGATGTCCACAGGCAGTTGCGTTTTTATTTAGACAGGACCAAACAAACAAGGAAAACAGATCAGTTGTTTGTATCCTTTGCAGACAATAAATTGGGCAAAGCTGTCACAAAGGTCACTATTGCCAAATGGATCAGGGACTGTATTACTCAAGCTTATTCTTATTCTAACAAAGAGCTTACCACCTCTGTCAAAGCTCATTCTACAAGGGCTATGGCTACTTCGATAGCATTTCATTCTAAGCTTGCCATTAGTGACATTTGTGCTGCGGCTACATGGTCTTCCCCGCACACCTTCATTTCCCACTACAAATTGGATGTGGCATCTAGAGGACGAGCTTCATTTGGTTCCACAGTGCTCAGGAGTATTTTCCAATGAGCCACCCAGGATTTAGGTGCTAGGGACGCTGTCCCATCAGTACAGAATGTAGGCGAGATAGGATTACATAACATCTTTTAGTTATGTACTTACCATAACTTTAGATGTTTGGGATCCATCTCGCCTACATTCCCAATAACCCATCCTCCTTCCCCCTTCCTTGGAGATCAGAGGATATCAGAAGGTCCAAATCCTGTTTCATCTTGAAACATCTAACAATGTTATATAAACAAGTTGTGCATGTGTGCATGAATGCGGACAAACAAGATCTGGGGGATTAGTGGTGGTGCATCCTGGGATAAGAAATAGCTCAGCCAATAAGAGGCCTCACTCTATAGCATAGCGTGCCGAGTCGGAGCCGAGGGATCGGCTCCGAGCCCCATCAGTACAGAATGTAGGCGAGATGGATCCCAAACATCTAAAGTTATGGTAAGTACATAACTAAAAGTTTTCATGTCTGAAATCCTACTGAATTAACAGTGCAAATAAATGCTGCAGATTCAGCTGCCCCTCCCTCCCTGGTTGGGTGCAATGCCTTTTGTATGCAGCCATTGCTAAATAAAGCTCAGTCAGTTTAACAGCTGTTTAAACGGATTAAAATATGACTTAAAATTACAAGGGCAGTATAACTTTTTTTTTTGAAACTAGTAAAAAACTTATTACTGCCATTGACCTGTAATGGTAAAGAAATACAGCAAATTAAACATTTCATTACCTCAAATATGAATCTGAAATGGCAGTAGTAACCACAGCAATAACGTTTAGAAAACCTTGCATTTGTCGCTTTAACCAGTGCATGAGAACCAAATCCAGAAATAGCTGTATGTATGTGTAAATATATGTACAGTAAAGAATGAGTAGTGGAAGTTCCTTGGAGCTCTGTCCAGATTTCCCTTGGTTATTAATTTCCACCTGCAGTCTCCCCTGAAGAGTCTACTGGTACCAATGTCAAAGTATGCATGAATAGAGAACAGGTGTGTCTGTATACATGTGTGTGTATATGTATGTTATATATATGTAAATGTGTGTGTATACTAAAATGATCATAGGAAGTTACTAGGCTAATGGCCCTGGGGCCCTTACAAGCCTAGCCAAGAGTTTACCTCCCAAAAAAAAAAAAAAATTCAAACAGCACCTATTGCCCCTGTCAACGAGGGACAGGGGTGGAACCCCTGAGACAAATTTGTGGTTTCCCATCCAGTTATCAAGGTTATGCTTGGAGAGTGTCAGTGACATACTTTGTGTATGGGGAATCTATTCCATAAACAGGGCACATGTTCTTCGTGTTTCACTGTTGCAGTCATTACAATTGGGTTATCCTGCTGGCAGGCTACCCTCAGTCGGCCCGAATTCCAAAGTCTAGGTCTGGCGTCTGTTGCCATCGCCTCTTCCCTGACGTCAGTGTGCCAGGGGTATAAAAGATGCAGCCAATGCCATTTTCCCCAGTCTTTCTTGCCGTGCGGTGCCCGAAGTAAAAGCATTTCGCAAGTGCCGTTCAGCCAACTCCTGAGTTTTTCAAATTTGAATTTCAGATCTGAAGTCTTCATTAAAGCTAAATACCAATCATTAGCGGACCGGAGTTCTGCTGTGGCTACCCCTAACCAGGAAAAGCCGAAAGACGCAACAACCCTGTTGGGGAAACTTTTTTTTCTTGATCCAGACCGATGTCAGAAAAAGTTAATAATTGTATTTCTTGTGGGAAGCAAATAACTCATAAGGATTTTCATTCTTACTGTATTCCTTGCCTAGGCCCTGACCATAACGTTACAAGTTGTCGGTTTTGTGCTAGATTTAAACAACATACTATTAAGCGTCGGTACGATTTTGCATTCCATTACTTTGGCAGATTTAATTATATAATGCCATCGGAGCAGCCGACTACCGGAGTTTATAAAAAGCGCAAAGAAAAGGAAATTGCATCAGAGATCCAAAACCGACGACAAGGCTTCTGCTAGGCTTGTCGCCGGTTCGCTGGTTCTCAGTGAGGTGCTTTCGCAGCCCCTGACGCCCGCTACCTCAGAGCCACAGGCCGGTTTGGACTCCCATGTGGAGCCGACTAGGCCGCTGGAAAGTCAAGGTATTGGACACTCAGAAACTATTCCCTCAGAGGACTGGAGCCGCTGAGCAGGCATCGGCTTCTGAGGGTGTTTTCAGGCCTACGCAGTTATATGTGAAACCTACTTCAGCGGCAAAGAATAAAGCAGCTCTAAAGACAAAGAAACAAGTACAGCATTCTCCTGGACAGGCTTCCATGCTTAAAATGGCCAAAGACCTAATTACTTTGATCAGGGGTTCCCAACCCCCACCTGATAAGAGGCCTAGGCAAGAGTTAGAATACGAATCTTCAGACCAGGTTTCCATTTCCTCTGATTCCTCCTGTGAACAGGAATACTCTTCCTCCCTATTAGGATTTTGATGCTGAAGAATCTACCCCTTCAGTCTCTCCTGAGGATTATTCTTTTGGGGAGACGCTGCGTACTATGAGGGAGCATTTCCACTGGGAGAGCAAAGATTACTCAGAATCCAAGAAAAGGCTCAGACTTCCTTTTATTGCCTCAGCACAGGCCCCTTGCTATCTCTCCTGTTTTTAGACATTGTAGATGATGTATTTTCTGAGTCCAATACATCTCCAGACTCTATCGCCAGCTCCTGTTAAGCCCGACAGATACTATAGGGTTCCTGATTCACATACATTTCTTCATAAAAACCCTGCTGCTGACCCAAAAACCGTCTCTCAGGGTTCCAAAGGGGTCAAGGCTTCTACTGAAAAAAAACCCTATCCCCTCTGATAGGGATTCTAGGGCCCTAGACAGATGCGGTAAAAAGATTTATACTTCTGCAACCTTGGCTGTAAGAGCTTTAAATTGCCAATTTCATATGCTTAAATATTAGCAATATCTTATGTCATTGCTTAAACAGAAAATGTTAAATTCAGAATGTGCAGACAACAAAGAAATGCAGGATTTATTGCATGCAGTTGAACAAGTTGGAAAGCATACTTTGCAATGTGGTTTTGATTCTCATGAGGCCTCCTTACAGGTTCTGTCATTAGGAGGCATGCTTGGTTAAAAGAACAGAATCTGCCTGATCATGTTAAAGCAAAACTATTAGATGCTCCATTACAGCATGCCTCATTCAAGCAGAGAACAAGGACATTCTACTACAGCATCTGGCGTTTGTAAAGAGATTACTACCATGCCTAGGGTACACAGTCAGCGAATAGAAATCAAAACTAGTACCCTCTCAAGATAATATTTCTGGGTGCAAGCTTAAATACAACTGCCCAGATGGCTTATCTCACGCCATACAAACCGACAACCTATTTCCAACTGTTGGCAACAAATGCCCAGTTATCTGCAAGAAAACTTCTGCAGGCCTTGGGCTTCATGGCATCCTGCATTCTACTAATTCCATATGCAAGACTGCATATGAGGAAACCTCAGTGGTACCTAAAAAGTTTAACATTGCCACAGCCTGGAAACAATACTTACTCTCATTCCCTGCCTGCAACAGGACTTTCGATGATGGGCAAAGGCCTGTCACCAGAACAAGGGACAGCCATTCACTCTACCCCCAGCCACACAGACATTAACAACGGATGCATTGGATTATGCCTGGGGAGCCCACATGGCAGAAAGATGTATTCAAGGCATGTGGTCTGCAAACCAAATGCATCTACATATCAATCAAAAAGAGATGCTAGCTGTTCAAAATGCCCTGACAGCCTTCAAGGACCTACTTTATCCGGGACAACTACTGATAAAGACAGACAATACCACGGTCATGTGGTACATAAACAAGCAGGGAAGGCACTCATTCTTACTCCCTTTGCAGACTAGCCATGACTTTGTGGGACACAGCATTGACTTACCAAGTACATCTGCAGGCACAGCTCCTGCCAGGAAAGATAAAATACTCTGGCAGATGAACTAAGCAGAAACCTCATGGATCCCCACAAGTGGAAATTGGATCCACAAGTCTTCAGCATGGTAACAAGGAAATGGGGATGCCCAGACTTGGATCTATTTGCCTCACCTCACAACTGCCAACTAAAGAGATTCTGCACAAGGACTTATCACAGACAAGCATGGAAAGTGGATGCCTTATCTTTCAGCTGGAAAAACAACAGTATATGCCTTTCCTCATCTGCTTCTCCTCCAGGAGGTACTCCTCAAGGTCAGACAGGAGAAGCCAAAAATGATACTGATTGCCCTAGACTGGCCACGCCAGTACTGGTATCCAATCCTAAGGAACCTCTCAAGGCCCAGCCTGGACCTTACCTCAAGTGCCTCATCTACTGTCCCAGCAGAACAATCAGATCCTGCACAGCCAACTCAATACCTTAAATCTGGCAGCATGGCGGATAATGTCATACAAAACACACTTCTCACTAAAGCGGTGATGGATGTGATTTTGGAGGCCAGGAGGCCTAGTAATAGAAAATCATATGCTGGAAAATGAAAGATTCTGTGCTTGGAACCAGGCACGAGGAATTGACACAACTGTACCAAACATTCCTCAGATTTTGCAATACTTGACTGAGATGCTGGACAAAGGCCTATCTTTTTCATCTATAAAAATTCATGCCTCTGCCATTTCGGCTTATTACAATACAGAGCTACCAATCTTTTCTCATCCTTTATTAAGGCAGTACCTCAGAGGGGCCAAAAAAATTTAAGGCCTCAAAGGAGGTCACCAATACCTGTAAGGGACCTCAATTATGTCTTGGAAAAACTCACCCTGCCTCCTTTCGAGACAGCCGCTACAGCTGATATAAAGTTTCTATCTTGGAAAACAGCTCTGCTCCTAGCAATAACTTCTGCAAGATGAGTCTCAGAGCTACAGGCACTCATGACTGTGGAGCCTTTTATCATTTTTCATCCAGACAGGGTTTCTCTGAGGACAAACCTGACATTTATGCCTAAGGTAGTGTCCAGTGTGGCCCTTAACCAAACTATTCATCTGCCTACCTTTTATCCAAACCTACAGAATAAGGGGGACAGAATTCTGCATTCTTTGGACATAAGACAGCTACGCTTCTATTTTGAACAGAACCAAAGCTTTCAGAAAGAGCAATTACTAGTGGCATACGCTGCAAGATCACAAAGAAAGGCTATCTCAAAGCAGAGTATTTCAAAGTGGATAGGCCACTGCATTCGTTTCTTCTATTCACAACATGGCAAGCCAGTACCTAAGGGCATTAGGCCACATTCAACCAGAGCAGCAGCCACTTCAGCAGCCTTCCCCAGGGGAGTACCAACCAAAGACATTTTAGAGGCTTCTACTTGGAGTTCAGTGCACACTTTCACAAAGCACTATCACTTACCACTCTAAATCCAGGGCAAGCTTTGCCATTGCAGTTTTGCAGGGCCTAATAGCCACTTCTAATGCTTTTTAGCTCCAGCCTCCCAACCTTAGCTTTGGGATTCAACCCAATTGTAATGACTAACAGTGAAACACGAAGAACATAGTACAGTTGTGTACACTTACCATAAATGCAGATGTTGGAGTGTATTCACTGTTGCAGTCCAGGTTACCCACCATCCCCCATTTCTGTACAGGAACTTATCTGTACTTCTCTATTCTATACTACCTATGTGGTGTATTTGCTTGTAGATGAAGGCAAAATATATACTTTGGTGCATGCATGTTTTATTGACATTTTTAACCTACCCTTTTGGGGGCACCTGACATCTGGGGCAAGAAAAACTGAAGAAAATGGCGTTGGGTGCATATTTTATATCCCTGGCACACTGACGTCAGGGAAGCGGCGACAGCAACCGACGCCGGATCTAGACTTTGGAATTTGGGCCGACTGAGGGTAGCCTGCCAGCAGGATAACCCAATTGTAATGACTGCAACAGTGAATACACTCATACATCTACATTTATGGTAAGTGTACACAACTGTACCTTTCTTGGAGACAAACCTTGTCTGTCCAGCAGGTTAATGTCACAAATTAGATTTAGGCCTTTTGACTGGGTACTGCACGAGGAGTTAAGACTTACAGATATGGAGCATGTCTAGTAGGGCAGGGGTCCAAGATTGCCTTGTAGGCGAGACATGGATCACTTTTGAGCAGTCTGTACAATACCGAGTAGTGTGATGATTTGAGCCTGTCCACATAGGACAGGTGTTGGAGGCCATGGATTCTCTTGCTTTTTCAGTTGGTGCAAGTGTTTGGAGAGGTGCATACCAAACCAGGTGGTGTACTCATTGGCCTGATGAGGAAGGAGTACAAAGAGGTAATCTCCTCTCTTTCTGGATGCAATCCCTTTATTTATGAGATTAACCAAGGTAAAGGCTTTTCTGACCACTGCTGCTTGCATGATGGTCGACTATGAGATTGTCAACCTGTGTACCCAGGTCCGTCACCACTGGTTGTGTGCTTGGGATGCCATTGATGGAACAGTAAAGGGCCATGTTTTTGTAGAATATTATGGTAATAGTCTCTTGTATTTAACTTAAGGCAATGACTGGCACCAGTCATTTGTTGCAGTGAGACCCTCTTGTAATATGTTAACATCATTTGAGGAGTCAAGTGACAGCACCCAACTTAGTCTTCAACCTCAGCCACAGGCCTTTTGTCTGTGTGTGGACCTCTGAGAAGTAGATGCCGAACAGTAGGGGTTCCAGGACATATTCCTGGGGAACATGACTAGTGACAAGATTGTTGGAGGTAGAGGCACCTATTTTGACCTTGTGGGTCCTATTGGTGAGCCAGTTGGCTACCCACCTGATGAGAGGGGAATTTACGCCAAGTTGTGTTAGCTTTTGGATGTCCAAGTGGGGATTGTGTCAAAGGCTTTGGCCATGTTTGTGCAAGCTGTAGTACTGACCAGGGCCTTGGTGATAGTCTCAGTCATCCAGATTCAACAGGCAAGATCTGCTCTTGATGAATCCAAACTGGGTGAGGTCAAGTGCTTGGAGTTTGCCTGTCCTTGTTTGAGGTACATAATGATGGGCTCCATGGCCTTACAGATCAAACTTGGCAAGCTAATGGGACAATAGTTTCCAGGGTCAGTAGTGGCACCACCTTTGTGCAAGGGGATGACAATGGCAGTTCTCCACTCTGCTGGAATGAAGCGTGTGCTTGAATAGGGTGCTCAATGGCAAAGCTAGTTCTTGCTGGATATGGTGCAGAATACAACCTGGGATATGATCAGGTCCCATGGAAGCTGTTCTTTGCCTTGGATAGGGCCTTTAACCCTTGATCTGTGGAGATTTGAGGTGCGGGACAAGTATCGGATGTCGAATGGGCCTTTGGGGGGATGGGGGTGAAGTTTGCATTGAACATATCTGCTAGCAGGTTGGCCAAGTCAACAGGATTACCATAAGTGGTACTGTTAAGAACTAATTCGGAAGAAACCTGGGCTTTGCCATGGAGGGAGGTTCCTTACCTAAATGAAAGACTGTAGTTACCCTTTGTTTCTGAGGCTAGTTCTGATTTCATAACTGACTTTGGAGGTGTTCACTAGTTATCTAATTTGCTTGTTGAGGCTAAAGAGGGAATTTTTCCAGTTGGGAATTTGTGCCTTTTTACTCTTGGTCAACAGTTTCTCCCTTTTGTTGTAAAGCGTATTGATAGAGGATGTCCAGATAGGCTTGTGTTTCCTTGAGGAGCAGGTTTTAGTTCTGTTTGGTATGGCTGATTCCATGCAGTTGTACAGGTGCTTGTATACTGCGCTGGTGTAGTGTTCAGCATCGGTAATATCTGCAGAAATATTAAGGTACGCTATAGCTTTGTGTATTGTGTCGTATAAGAAATTAAAATGTAGTGCTTCTGTAGCACTTCAGTTTTGTACATCTGAAATCCAGCCAGCTAATTCCCCCTGCAGGTTGAAACCTAATGTGCACTTGCTGTTCATAGGTTGGTACTAGGCTATACAAGCCTAGCCACAACAATTCCCTGGCTATTTCTTCCCACAGTATTTACTCCCTGGATCCCTGTCTAGCAGGGCGACTGACATGATCTCTGGGGTGAATTTCCTATCTCCCATCTAATCATCAAGGCTCCTTTTGAAGAGGGCCAAAGAGGCATGCTGCTTGAAATGTATGGGAAGTATATTCCAGAGTCTGGTTAGTCTCTGGGTCAGGAAACTAGCCCTCCAGCATGTTTTGTTCATTGTGATGAGGTTTAGATCCCTGGAGCGTGTCTGAGGGATTGGGATTTCTTTTTAAGTGTAGCATATCCAACAGCTCAGGGTTTGACGTGGCCTTGTATGTTAAGCAGAGATCACCTCGGAGTAGACGATATGCGACAGAGTATAGAGTTTTTTAGACTGTCAGCATAAGGCATCTGCTTTAGGCCTGTGATTCTTTTAGTGAGGTATTTCTGCGGCCTTTCCAGTTGTTGCAGATGTCTTGAGGTACATACCAAACTGGGCATTGTATTCTATGATGGGTCTAATGAGGGATGAGTACAGTGGGACAATTACCTTTTTTTCTGGATGAAAAGCCCTTCATGATGAGGTGTGCCACACAGCATTTTCTGACTGTTGTGGCGATATGGTTATCGAAGGTGAGACCAGTGTCCACCTGTGTCCATAAGTCTCTCATCACACTTTCAGTGTTTGGTGTACTGCCACCTATGTGGTAATTCACGGGTACATGTTTTTTCTCCAAAGGACATAACTATACATTTCTTGGCATTGAGCTAGAGCCCATGGCTCTGGCACCAAGCATCTGTTTCTGTAAGGCCCTTTTATAGAATATCCACATCATTTGGGGATTCAATAATCGCTCCCAGTTTGCAGTCATCTGCAAACTTTGTTAGCCAGAGTCCCTTAGTGTTGGCCTGTACTTCAGAGAAGTAGATGCCAAGCAAGAGCGTTCCCAGGACTGAACCCTGAGGTACTCCACTTGTCTGGAGCTGGATTTGGAGTTGGCTACTTTTACAGTGTGGGTTCTGTCAGTAAGCCAGTTGGCAACCCATCGAGTGACGTAGGAATTAATTGCCAGCTTAATAAGTTTATGTATGATCCCAGAATGGGAGATGGTGTTGAAGACCTTGGCGAGGTGTAGATCGGCTGTGTGGACCACCTTACCCTTGTCCATGGCTCTGGATACTGATTCGAAGAAGTCAGTCAGGTTCAGGAGACTAGATCGGCCCTTCACAAAAACAAACTGCTTGGGGTCCCATGTTTGAAGGTTGCCATTGTCTTTAAAGTTCCATGATACCTTCTATGGCTTTGCAGATCAGGCTCATCAGACTGATGTGTGATGGTAGTTTCTGGGATCCAAGGTGGATCCCCTCTTGTGGAATGGGATAACTAGCTGTGCACCACTCGGTGGGCAAGAAGCCTGAGATGAGGCTATGATTAAACATGACACTTAGGTGAGGTGCCAGTTGATTTTGTAGTACACAGCCTGAAATGTCATCTGGTCCCATGGATGCTGTATTCTTAACTTTGGAGAGTGAGTTTTTTTACTTGTGTGGCCATTATTACTGGAATGTGACATCTTTCGATATTCAGGTGGGCCCTATAGGGGGTGAGAGTGGGGTGAAGTTTGCACTGAATTGATCTGCCAGGTTATTGGCAATATCCTTGGGATCAGTATATTTTATTCCATTCTGTTGTACCTCAGAGCAGATCTGAGCATTGCCATTTAGATTCTTGATATAGGTATAGAATGCCTTGTGGTTGTCTTTGGAATCTTTGACAGTTTTATTTTCGTAACTAGCTTTGGGGGATTTTGAGGGATATCAGCTTCTTACTGAGGCTGGTAAGGGAGATTTTTGCATCCTGGGATTTTCCTCTTTTCAGCAACAGTTTCTTCCTTTTGTAAAGTTTGTTCATGGCAAGAGACCACCAGATTGGCTTCCTTTTTTTTTTTTGGGAGGAGAGCGTCTTGGTTCTGTTGGGGGTGGCTGGATTCATGCACAAGTGGATGTGCTCGTACAGTGCCTTAGTGTAGGATTCAGCAGTCGACCTTTCAGTTCCCGTCTGCATGGGTGCCATGAAGTTTGTCAGTTCTGACTTGAGTAAAATGACTTTGGAGAAGTTTTTAATGGAGGTTTCCTTACTGGAGGGTGGGATGTGGATGTCAAGGGTGATTAGCTTATGGTCAGACCTGACCAACGAGGGGGTGACCATAGGTGTGGATCATCAATTTCCCATGTTGGTAATGACCAGGTCTAGGATATTGGAGCCTCTAGTGGGACTAAGGATTAGTTGATCCAGGGCGTTGGAATTTATGAATTCCAAGAACCGTTGGGCAAAGGTGTTGGTACACGAGTAGTTTTCCCAGTTAATGGCAGGGTAGTTGAAATCATCCAGTATTAGGGTGTTTCGTTGTATCTTAATATTTTCCAGTATGTTTAGAAAGGTGTATTGAGAATCTGGGGCATGGTGGGGGATCTGTAGCAAGCTACAATTTGGATTGCAGTCTTACCCTAGTGTTAGTTGCACCTGGAGAATTTCAGATGGATTGTGTTGGGCAACTAGCCTGGTGGTGTGAATATCCTTGGTGAATATGGACACTCCTCCACCTTTAGTGTTTCGGTCCTAGTTTGGTGGCTGAAAAGTGTGGTAAGAATTGTAGCTAGGTATTGCAGGGGTGCTCTTGGAGCCTTGAACCAGGTCTGAGTTACTACAAAGATGTCTGTTCTCCATTTTTAGGAGTGCCTCGAGAGTGCATTTTTAGGTTTAGACTTCTAGCATTACCTTCAGATTTTGCATGCTTCTACCTGTTACGGTGGTTTTGTCCTTTGAACTTTGCCTAAAAAAGGCACTGTAGGGGTGGCAAGAGCCTTAGCCAGTAACCTGAATCCCAGGGGCGACAGGTGCAGACCATCTCTGGCAAAACATTGTGGTCTGTCAATCATGTCGTCCCAGGCAGATACTGGATCCGCTTTGAATGACACCAGAAGCTTAGCCAGTTGTTGGACAATCAATTTGTCCTTATACTGTGGTATCATTCTGGGCAAAGGCAGGATGCTACTCGGGGCTAGGGTCATACCTGCCTGGGCTACATGGTCTGAGAGCTCTTCCATGTCACTCTTCATGTAGTCCAGGGAGGTACATCTCAGGTCATTCACTCCAACATGGACAATGACAGTGTCATATTTGTACTTTTGGGGGATGACTTGAGTGCATGTTATGTGGTGGATCCTGGCACCAGACAGGCAGTTGATGTTCTCTTTGTTCAGCTTAGTGAGTGGAAAATCAGTGTGCCTGACTATAGAGTCACCTGTGACTAGTGTTGGGTACGTTGTCTTGCCTTAGGGGCTGCTTTTGGGTGGCACACTGGGGTTGTGAGCTATGTGACACTTTGGTTGTGATTGGTGTTTGTGTTTCAGCTTTGGAAGTCCTTGTTGCTTGGGCAGGTTAATGTCAAGGGCCTCAACATATGTGGGTTTAGTGTTGCTATGTGTGGGTGTTGGTGGTGTGGGTTTAGAAGGACAATGCGTTGCTTGAGGTGTAGTGCGGGTGTTAACCTTCTCCTCTTGACTGTCTAGCACAGTCTTGGGTGGAGAGAGCTTTGCATCCAGTTTGGCTATGTAAGTCCATCTCTCGCAGGTTGTAGTGTTGGGTGGTAGGAAGAGAGGATTGTCTGTGTACATGAGGCAATTGCTGCATTGGCCCAGTATGCCTAGATTCACCAGGTGGACAGGAGAAATCAAGCTGACCCTTGGACATGCCTGGTTTGGTGCTTTGTTTTTTTTTTTTTTGTAAAGTACAAGAGCTGTATTCCCTTAACCTTAGCAAGGTACTTTGCAATTATAGGCTTAGTGCCTACAACTAATTTCTCCTTATTAACAAGGAGAGTTGAATGCTTGTATCAGTTTAAGACTTCCTAGTGCTTTCCAGCAGGTTTTAAAGCAAGTGCTAGTCACGAGGATGCTTATAAAGGTAAGATAAAAAAAATGGTTTATCCTAAACACTGCAGTGTGCACTAGAGGAGTTATATGTGAAAGTCTGTCTGGAATAAGGGAACTCTTGCTGGTGATAACCAGACTTCTGCCAAATATCCCCCCAGTTTGGAGCCATTGGTGGCCTACACCTACTTTTATAACTGCCTCTTGCAGTAGGTAGAAGGCGATATGTTCCTCGTGTTTCACTGTTGCAGTCATTACATTTGGGTTATCCTGCTGGCAGGTTGCCCTCAGTCGGCCTGAATTCCAAAGTCTTGGGTCTTGCATCGGCTGCTATCGCCTCTTCCCTGACGTCAGGGGTATAAAAGATGCAGATGACACCATTTTATTTGGTCTTTCTTGGCGCGCGGTGCCCGAAGCAGAAGCAGTTTGCAAGTGCCAGTCGGCCAACTCTTGAAATTTTCATGTTTGAGTTTCAGATCCGAAGTCTTCATTAAAAGCTAAGTACCCTGTTGGGGAAACTTTTTCTTGCTCCAGACCGATGTCAGAAAAAGTTAATAATTGTATATCTTGTGGGATGCAAATACCTCATAAGGACTTTCATTCTTACTGTATTCCTTGCCTAGGCCCTGACCACGACGTTGCTAGTTGTCTGTTTTGTGCTAGATTTAACCAACGCACTATTAAGTGTCAGTACGATTTTGCATTAAGCTATTTTGGGCGAAGATTTAATTATACAATGTTGGATAGCCATCCGACTACCGGAGTTCACAAAAATGCAAAGAAAAGGGCAGGCAACAGAGGTCCAAAACCGACGACGAAGCTTCTCCTAAGCAAGTCGCCGGTTCTCAGTGAGGTGGTTTCACAGCCCCTGACGCATGCTACTTTAGAGTCGCAAGCCGCTACAGACTCCCACGTGGAGTCGGCCAGACTGCAGGAAACTCAAGGTATTAGAGCTTTGGAGACTATTCCTTAGATGGGTCCGGAGCTGCTGAGCAGGCATCAGCTTCTGAGGGTGTAAACAGACCTAAACAATTGTATATTAAACCGACTTCAAAGACTAAGACACCTTTAAAGGCAAAGAAACAAGTTCACCAGTCACAAGGACAGGCCTCCATGCCCAAAAAACAGATGCTCAAAATGGCCGAAGACTTAATTACCTTGATCAGGGGTTCCCATCCTCCTCCTGATAAGAGGTCTAGGCAAGAGACAGACTATGAATCTTCAGATCAGGTTTTCATTTCTTCTGATTCCTCTTCTGATCAAGAATGTTCTTTCCCCCTGTGAGGATTCTGATGCTGAAGAATCAATTCTTTCAGCTTCTCCTCCTGAGGGCTACTCTTTTGGGGAAACCTTGCATACCATGAGGGAACACTTCCACTGGGAGAGCCAAGATTTTTCAGAATCTAAGAAAAGACTCGGAGACTTCCTTTTACTACCTCAACACAGGCCTCTAGTTATTCCACCTGTGTTGGACATTGTAGATGATGTGTTCTCGGAGTCTAGTCTGACCCCTGACTCTTTACCTCCAGCTTCTGTTAAGCTGGACAGATACTACAGGGTCCCTGGCTCATAAATTCCTTTTCAAAAACCCTTCTGCAGACCCAGGAACTATTTCTCAGGGTCCAAAGGGGGTCAAGGCTTCTACTGCAAAAAATCCTACCCCTTCTGACAGGGATTCCAGGGCTCTGGATAGATGGGGAAAAAAGGTTTACACATCTACTACTTTGGCTATAAGGGCTTTAAATTGCCAGTTTCATATGCTCAAATATCAGCAATATATCATGACACTGCTTAAACAGAAAATGATGGCAAATTCTAATTGTGCAGAAAACAAAGAAATGCAGGATTTATTGCATGCAGCTGAACAAGTTGGAAAGCATACTTTGCAATGTGGGTTTGATTCTCTGGAGGCCTCCTGCAGGGCCGCTATCATGGGTTCTGTCATTAGGAGGCATGCTTGGTTAAAGGAACAAAATCTGCCTAACCATGTTAAAGCAAAATTATTAGATGCTCCTTTACAACATGATACCTTGTTTGGTGTTAAGGCAGAAGAGGTGTTAAAGAAAATGGAGGACAAAGCTAAATCTATGCAAATGGTCAAGGATTTCTTACAGGTACAGCCACCTAGATTTAGCAGACACTGGCCTACAAAGAATTGGTCCTTTCCAGTCTCAGACCTCAAAGGGGCAGATCCAGATGCCCTAGAGGCAGATCACAGCCGCAAGGATCCTACAGGTCTAAGCAGTGGAGTGCTTCTACCTCTAAAGGTGGAGAGGACAAATCACAATCATACAGGAAACAGTCCCAATGACTTCCCCCTGCTTGCGCCAAGCACTTATCTTCTGGCAGCACCCTTGGGGGGAAAACTAGCACTTTTTTCTCAAAATTGGCACATTACAACCCAGGACAAATGGGTTCTAGACAGTGTCACAAGGCTACAAGTTTCATTTCCATACCCTGCCAAGGGCAAACGGTTGGCCAGACCTGCCAAAAAATCAATGGGCAGAGGCTCAAAAACAAGTCGCAGCTCTCATGGACATGAGGGCTATTCAAGTACCACAGCAAGAGCAGGGATAAGGATTTTACTCGACTGTTCTTGGTACCCAGAAAGGACAAAGCATGGAGACCAATACTGGACCTATCTATTCTAAACACTTTCCTGAATATACCAAAATTCAAGATGTTGACCTTACAGCAGCTTCTGCCCATGCTGAGCAGCAAGGCTTGGCTTGTGACTTTAGACCTAAAAGAGGCATACCTGCATGTCCCAATCAGACAATCATGCAGAAGATAACCTCAGATTCAAGGCTGGCTCAAAGCATTACCAATTCTCTGCACTGCCCTTTGGCTTATCTACTGTGCCCAGGGTCTTCACAAAGTGCCTGGCACTAGTAATTCCTTACTACAGATAAAGAGGAGTACAAATATATCCTTACTTGGACGACTGCCTCATACAAGCAGAGAACAAGGACATTCTACTACAGCATCTGACTTTTGTGATAAGACTCTTAACAGGCCTAGGGTACACAGTCAACAAAAAGAGATCAAACTAGTACCCTCTCAAGAGATATTTCTGGGTGCAAGCTTAAATACAACTGCCCAGATGGCTTATCTCACTCCAGACAAAGGCAACCGACTACCTATTTCAAGGAAATGGCAACAAAGGCCCAGTTATCTGCAAGAAAATTTCTGCAGGCTTTGGGCTTCATGGCATCTTGCATCTTACTAATTCCATATGCAGGAATGCATATGAGCAAAATTCAATGGTACCTAAAGTGTCTGGACACAACATTGCCACAGCCTGGAAACAATGATTACTCTAATTCCCTGCCTGCAACAGGAATTTTGATGATAGGCCAAGGCATGTCACCAAAACAAGGGACAGCCATTCTCACTACCCCCAGCCAGGCAGAGCCTAACAACAGATGCATCAGATTATGCCTGGGGGGGCACACATGGCAGGAAGAGGCATTCAGGGCACCTGGTCCACAAACCAAAAACATCTACATATCAATCAAAAAGAGATGCTAGCTGTTCAAAATGCCCTGACTGCCTTCAAGGACCTACTTCATCCGGGACAGCTACTGATAGACAGACAACACCACGGTCATGTGGTACATAAACAAGCAGGGGGCACTCCTTCATAGGTTCATACTAGGCTATCTGCCCTAGGGCATTTATAAGCCTAGCCAGAATGTGTTTGGCTTTTGCCACCCATTTTAAATTTATTTTGCTATGCCCTTTTTCGAGGTTAGTATAATGTGCCTCTGTCTAACAGTGAGACAGAAGTGATACCCGGGGTAAACCTACAATCTCCCATCCACTCATCAAGATTCCTCTTGAAGAGAGTCAATGAAGGACTCTGCCTAACCTGGACTGGGATTTTATTCCAGAGTGAAGGGAGCCTCTGGGTTATGAATCTGTCCCTCCAGCATGTCCTATTTATTTTAGTGCTGAGGTTCAAGTCTCTCGAGCACGTAGCTCGATGGGATTTGGATTTTCTGAGGTGCAGCATGTCCATTAATTCCGGGTTGGACATGGCTTTATTCGTCCAGCACAGATCGCCTCGACCCCCTGTGCAGACTATCCATGGCTTTATGGGACACATCATTGACTTACCAAGTTCATCTGCAGGCACAATTCCTACCAGGAAAGGAAAATACTCTGGCAGACAAACTAAGCAGAAACATCATGGATCCCCATGAGTGGCACCTGGATCCACAAGTCTTCAGCATGATAACAATGAAATGGGGACGCTCTGCCATAGATCTATTTGCCTCTCCTCAAAACAGTCAACTACAAAGATTTTGCACAAGGACTTATCACAGACAAGCATGGAAAGTGGACGCCTTATCTTTCAACTGGACAAACCTATCAATATATGCCTTTCCTCCACTGCCTCTCATCCCCAAGGTACTCCTAGAGGTCAGGCAGGAGAAACCAAAAATTATTCTGATTGCACCTGACTGGCCACGCCAGTACTGGTATCCGATCTTAAGAAACTTGTCCCAATGCCCAGCCTGGACCTTACCTCAAATACCTCATCTACTGCCCCAGCAAAACAATCAGATTCTGCACAGCCAACTCAGGACACTAAACCTGGCAGCATGGCGGATAATGTAGCCATACAAACTGCACCTCTCAGTAAAGCTGTGATGGATGTCATTTTAGAAGCCAGAAGGCCTAGTACTAGAAAATCCTATGTTGGGAAATGGAAGAGATTTTGCGCTTGGAACCAAGCACAAGGAACTGATACAGCTGCCCCAAATATTCCTCAGATTTTGCAATGTTTAACTGAGATGCTGGACAAAGGCCTATATTTTTCATCAATTAAAATCCATGCCGCTGCCATTTTGGCTCATTACAATACAGAGCCACCACTCTTTTCCCATCCTTTATTAAGGCAGTACCTCAGAGGAGCCAAAAACTTAAGGCCTCCAAGGAGAACACCAATACTTGCATGGGACCTCAACTATGTCTTGGAAAAACTCACCTTACCTCCTTCTGAACCAGCTGCTACTGCGGACATAAAGTTCTTATCTTGGAAAACAGCTCTGTTCCTAGCAATAACTTCTGCAAGACAAGTTTCAGAGCTACAGGCTCTCATGGCTGTGGAACCCTTTATAATTTTCTATCCAGACAGGGTCTCTGAGAATAAGCCCTACATTTATGCCTAAGGTGGTATCCAGTATTGCCCTTAACCAAACAATTCATTTGCCAATCTTTTATCCAAACCCACAGAACAAGGGGGAGAAAATTCTGCATTCTTTGGACATACACAGACAACTTAGATTCTACTTGGACAAAACTAAAGTTTTCAGAAAGACAGAGCAATTACTAGTGGCATATGCCAGAGCATCACAAGGAAAGGCCATCTCCAAGCAGACTATTTCAAAGTGGATAGGTCACTGCATTCATTTCTGCTACTCACAGTATGGCAAACCAGTGCCTAAGGGCATTAGGCCACATTCAATCAGAGCTGCAGCCACTTCTGCAGCCTTTCTCAGGGGAGTACCAACCAAAGACATTTTGGAGGCTGCTACTTGGAGTTCAGTGCATACCTTTGCAAAACATAATCTGCCTCTTTACTCTAAATCCAGGGCAGGCTTTGCCACTGCAGTTCTGAAGGGCCTCCTAGCTGCTCCTAATGCTGTTTAGCTCCAGCCCCCCGACCATAGCTTTGGGACTCAACCCAAATGTAATGACTGCAACAGTGAAACACAAAGAACATAGTGCAGTTGTGGTACACATACCATAAATGTAGATGTTCGAGTGTATTCACTGTTGCAGTCCAGGTTACCCTCCCTCCATCCCCCTAATTTTGGTTGGAACTTATCTTTACTTCTCTAATCTATACAACCTAGGTGATGTATTTGCTTATAGATGAAGATAAAGCTTATTTTGGTGCATGTATGTTTTACTTACATAATTTTAACCTACCTTTTGGGGGGCACCTGACATCTGGGGCAAGAATAACTAAATAAAATGGCGTCGGCTGCATCTTTTATACCCCTGATGACCTGACGTCCGGGAAGAGGCGACAGCGGCCGATGCAGGACCCAAGACTTTGGAATTCAGGCCGACTGAGGGCAACCTTCCAGCAGGATAACCCAAATGTAATGACTGCAACAGTGAATGCACTCTAACATCTACATTAAGTGTAGACAACTGTACTTTTAATCTCCTTGTCAAACCAGCTTGGGGCATGAACCACTGTAGTCAATTGCATCACTATGAATAAGTTCTCCATGAGAAAGACTTGAGGCAAAGTAGATCAGTGTGTGTACCACACCCACTGGGGTGTGACATTATTCTGCCTAGCCCATACACCCATATAAGGTTGCTACCTTAAGGAAATGGTAATCCTGGAAAGATTTATATATTGACAGGTAATGTCTCCTTAGTCCTATGTAGTTCCTTTTTGATTAAATGGAAACCTTCCAGGGGTGATATCCAAGCAGACCATTATACCATGCACTTTTTTAATTATTACTGAAGGACTGCTCCAGATTGTGCTTGGACACTTGCTGAGTAACAGTTTGTCTGTGGGATAGGGCAATGTTGAAACACTCCTGGGTAGCTTCCTGGGGGTTATCTGGTGGCAATTGCCAGGGTTAGAGTGGGTAGCCTGTATCACCTGTAGAACAGTGAGATGGTACAACAAAATAGGGGGATGACATAGTACTATTAATAGCACAGTACAGCTGCTGAAATGCCTATAGTTAACAGTGAAACCAAACAGTAAAGTTTAGATGGGTCAGCGTTTGCCTTTCTCATCTTGTGGCCCACCTGGTTTTGACACAACAATGACAAGCATCTTGGACTGGGAAATTGCTAAGTTGCCAACAAAAGCAAGCATGTCCATAGATTGCAAAGTAGATGAAAATAGAGATTTTGCCTTTTGTAAGCCTTATTCAGATGCAGCTTAGCATCAGAAGGTGGGAAGAGTGGAAGTAATTTACATAACTGCAGACTTTTCCACATTTCTCATTATAAACTCTATTGCATACTACTTTTTCAGACAGCTGTACCTTGGCGCATCAGGTCTCTGAATTGTGCTTCAGTTGTTTTTAGGCACAGCCAGTACAAATTCCTGCTACACCTATTGATGGTGGCTGTGAATGTCATCTGGTGATGGCAAATGTTCAGCTTTCCCTCTGCTGCAGTAGCCCTTGGGCTACTTGAGTCATTTCCTGCTAGGAAGTGACCAGCTTCAAAAAGCTCTAACCCCTCCTTTCATTCTAATTGTTTGGCTAATCCAATGAAGGGAAATAGGATGTCATGGCAAAGCTGTCAGTATTTTCATGCTGTCTCAAAGAAGCATGGATGCTTACTCCATTCTGCTGGTTCTCCTCCCTGGAAAGAAAAAATCTTAAGATGTCCTTGCTATTGTTGCAGACTTTGTGTATGTTTCACTGTATAGTGGGTGGGCCTGTAGTGGTCACTGGTTGTTCTTCAGACCACTTACTTCTTTGACTTCCTTTGTTGTCCTTTCAGCCATCATGAACCTGGTGTCATCCATGTCCTCTTTGACTGTTCTGTTGCTCAATATGGGTATGGCAGAACCATCTTCTCTGGGTCTGAAATACACTTGGAAGTGGTTCTTGGGGTACCTGGGACAAGAAAAAATTAAACTGGGCAGCCATCCATCCTCCAAGTTGGTCTTGTGGTGGAACTCAGATGTGTATATGTGTATATATATATATATATATATATGTGTGTGTGTGTATGGAATATATGTATGTACACAGGCGTGTACTAGGCTAATGGCCCTGGAGCCTTTACAAGCCTAGCCCATAGGATTACCCTGGCATCGTGCCACCTGACCTTAGCTCACACTGCCACTGTCCAGTAAAGCTACTCGACAGATTTCTGGGGTGAATTTTCTATTTCTCATCCATTCATCAAGATTTCGCTTGAAGAGGTCTAGTGAGATGCTCTGCTTAACATGTATGGGAAGTCTATTCCATAGCATGGGCAGTCTCTGGGTAATGGACCTGTCCCTCCAGCATGTTCTTTTGATTGTGGTAATGAGGTTTTCAAGTCAGTGGAGCATGTGGTGCAGATGGATTGGGGTTTCTTTAGATGTAGCATTTCTAACAGCTGGGTCAGACATGGCTTTGCAAGTCGAGCCAGAGATGTCTTCTGAGTAGGTGGTATGAGACAATATTTGGGAGTTTTTTTTAGTCTGTCCATATAGGACAAATGTTTAAGGGCTAGGATCCTCTTTGTGAGGTACTTTTTGTGCCCTCTCCAGTTGTTGCAGGTGTTTAGTGAGGTACATGCCAAATGGGGCATTGTACTCCATAATTGGCCTAATGAGGGAAGAGTAGAGGGGGAGACCATGACCTCTTTCTTCCTGGATGCAAAACCCTTAGTAATGAGATGTGCCACATAGAAAGACTTTCTGACCACAGTGCAATGTGTTGGTCAAAAGAGAGGTTGCTGTCAACCTGTGTTCCCAGACTGTGTACAGTGGACTACCATTGATGTAATTCATGGGAACTGGGTTTTTCCCAAAGGGGATGACACATTTTTTGGCATTGAGCTTAAAGCCATGGTTCTGACACCAGTCGTTGGTCTCAGTGAGGCCTTTCTGTAAGATGTTTATATCACTTGAGGAGTTAATAGCTCCCAACTTGCAGTTGTCTGCAAACTTGGTCAGCCAGAGTCCCTTCGTGTTGGCCTGGACTTCAGAGAAGTAGATACCAGATGAGAGGACCCAGGACCGAACCTTGTGGGACTCCACTCGTGAATGGTCTGCAGTCTGACTTGGAGTCAGCTACTTTCACACTGTAGTTTCTACCTGTGAGCCAGTTTGCAACCCACCTAGTGATGTAGGGGTTGTTGCCTAGCTTAGTGAATTTTTCTGTGATTCCTGAGTGGGGAATGGTATCAGAGGCCTTGGCAAGATCAAGGTAGGCTGTATGAACCACCTTGCCTTCATCCACAGCTCTGGTGACTGACTCAAAGAAGTCAACCAAGTTGAGTAGGCATGATCTACCCTTTACAAAAGTGTGCGGGATCCATGGTTTGGAGATTCCCCTATATCTTTGTTTATTAGGTCCATGATGATGCATTCCATAGCTTTGCATATCGGACTCAACAGGCTAATGGGGTGATAGTTCCCAGGGTCTGTAGTCGCTCCTTTGCGGAGAGGGATGAGTAGCAGTGCACCATTTGGTAGGGACAAAGCCTGAGGTGAGGCTGTGATTGAACAGGGCACACAAGTGAGGTGCCAGTTCACACTCTATTTCATGTAGAACAGAGCCAGGAATATTGTCAGGTCCCATAGATGCTGTATTCTTGGCCTTGGACTGTGCTGTTTTAACCTGTGCAGCAGTATTACTGGGTGCCTCGCAATCTACTGGTATTGTCTGGTCCCTTGGGGTTAGGGGTAAAGTTGGCACTGAATCTGTCGGCCAGTCTGTTGCCGATATCTCTTGACTCAGTATAGGAGGTACCACTGTGCAGTAGCTCAGAGCAAATCTGGGTATTGCCATGGAGATTCTTTACATAACTATAGAAGGCCTTGTGGTTGTCTTTACTATCTGCTCCAGTTCTGTTTTCATAGCTAAGTTTAGAGGATTTGATGAGGGATTTCAACTTTTTGTTGAGGCTTGTAAGAGAGTTTTTCCAGTCTTGGGACTTCACCTTATTCTGCATCAGTTTCCTCCTCCTGTTTTAGAGTTTATTTTAGGGGACCACCAGATTGGCTTTGTTTTTCTGGAGGAGAGCTTCTTGGTTCTACTGGGTATGATGAGATTTATGCATTTGTGTACGTGTTCGTACAATGCATTTGGTGTATGATTCAGCAGTCATACAACTGATCTCAGTTTGCTTGGGTGCTGTGAAGTTGGCCACTTCTGTTTTTGGGAGCCCAAAGTTAGCTTTGGAATAAGTTTTTCATGGTGGTTACCTTTGGGGAGGGGGGAATGTGGATTTCCAAGGTGATTAGTTTGTGGTCGGATCTAACCAGGAAGGAGTTGAATATTGGTGTACAGCAATGGTTGCCCATGTTAGTAATGACCAGGTCAAGGCTATTGCTAACTCTAGTGGGGTTAAGAATGAGCTGGTCCAGGACATTGGAATTAATGAATTCCAGGAAAGGGGGAAGTATATAGGTACACGAGTAGTTTCCCCAGTTAATGGAGGGGTAGTTGAAGTTGCCCAGTATGAGTGTATTAGGTTGAACCTTAATATTCTCCAGGGTGCTTAGGAAAGTAGAGTGAGAGTCTTGGAAACATGGTTGGGGACGTATAGTAGGCTACAATCTTAATTGCTGTTTTACCCAATGTTAACTGCACCTGAAGTGTATCAGATGCGTTATGTTGGGCTCACCAGTCTGGAGGTGTGCGCATCCTTTATGAATATTGAAACACCACCGCCTTTGGAGCTTTGGTCCAAGTTCTGGGGCTGAAAGGTGTGGAATGAGTTAGTCTGGTAGTGCAGAGCTGCTTTTCTGCTGCCTTTAACCAGGTTTCTGTAATGGCACAAATGTCTGTTCTCCATTTTAAGGAGTGCTTCGTGCGAGTGCATTTTGGGATTTAGACTTCTAGCGTTGAGCAGCATGACCCTCAGATTTAATTTGTTTGTAGCTGTTACAGTGGTAATTTGGTCTTTGGAACACTGCCTAAAAAAGAGAGGTGGCAAGATCCATGGCCAGTATCTGGAAGCCTATATATATATATATATATATATATATATATATATATATATATATATATATATATATATATGTGTGTGTGTGTATATGTATGCATGTATAGATGTAGATATAGAAATATATATATAGATAAAAATATATAGGTGTATACATGTGTATATATTTGTGTGTACATATGCACACACATATATTATGTATTTATATGCTTGTGTGTGTATGTATATATATATATATATATATATATATATATATATATATATATATATATATATATATACACACACACACGTGTGTATGTATGTTGCATTGTTCTCATGAAGTTATTCATCTTTTTAATAGTATCTTGAATAAGATGGTACAGGCAGGAAAGCTTGGGGCACAGAATACTTTTACAGAAGGGCATTCTTTGTAAAATTATTTTTGAGCAAACTTGTCTGATTTTGATTTATACAGAGAGAAGGCTGCTTTTGTAAATTTCCAATTCTAGCACTCTGGGAAGAAAACTTTACTTATCCTCATCTGGAGGATTTTTTTTAATCAGCCCTTGCCAGGATAAGTGAGGTATTTTTATATGAACAAATTCCCCCCCCCCCCTGAACTGAAGGTATTTGTTAATGGATACATCTCATGCTTTCCCATATCTCCTAGACTGCCAACCCTAGAGAACTAGAGAATGTATTGAATGCTGTACACACACACACACACACACATATATATATATATATATATATATATATATATATATATATATATACACACACACATACACACACAGACACACACATATACATACACACCTCATGATACCCAGCTGTTGGTCCCTTAAAAAAAAAATGCAGATAAGTTATGTAAGGTACTGTATGGATATGTAGAAGTAGATGCTCTGTCATATGAACAGTCTCACTGCTTCCAGTCTTATTTTTTTTTCCAAACTGTTTCTGACCTTTCTCAGGTGTCCAGATGTGCTTTCAAATGTGTGTACGATTGTGCTGATACCGTGACTTGGGCTGCTGCTGTAGTGTTTTAAGACGATACTGAGTATGTAACTGAAAGGTACGATGCTTTGTAAGTTGTCTACTGACCCTCTTGTCTGACTTTCCTCTCCAGAGTTCCATTTATCACTGGGTCTGTTAAGCTCTAGGTTACATTAACCTATTCTACAAGAGGAGTTTTCCCAACTACTACCTGTGCCATCATCCTAAAGGTCTGTTTGGTCATCCAGAAGCCTTACAGAGTTCGAAGTTGAAAGAATGATAGTTTGAAAAAACAGATTCAACCTTGAGTTCTCTGTGCCATCCACTTTGAACACACTGGGTAAGGGTCCAGCAACTCTTCCCATACTATCCCTGGTACCAGTTTCCATGGATCCAAGCTCTACTGTTGCACCCTCGGTAGAACTGACAGCTGAAGTAACTTTTAACTTTGGCTACATCCCTAACCCTGGACTCTTGGGTATCTTGGAAGAAGTCTTGGAGTCGAAGTTTAGACACTGAGGCTTGAGGACAAGAGTAGACTCTGAAGTTCTCAGAGCCTCTGCTTTCAGCAGCTCAGATCAGTGGTCTGCTTCAGGGCCATGGTCTAATGTGCCCAGAGAACAGAGTTGGTTGGATGGAGGGAAACTTCCCTTGGCACCAGTTTGCATTTGAGGCCTTTTAAAAGGGTTTGGCTGAACCAAAGGAAAAATGGTAATATTCTCGTTCTGTTCCATCCCATCCTCTAGGGACATTAATACTTTATACTCATTCTCATTGATCGTCTGTACCTGTGGTTTGAGAGCCCACCCACCTTTTAAGCTCCCAATCCAATTTGGATCCTTCTGATCATCCCCAACAGAAGGTCAAAGAAAATGTACATTTAGCCAAAGCACTTGGACTTTGCTATGAAGTCTGTCGCCAAAGATGCAGATTCGGATGAGGGTGTGGGTTCCACTAGATCCCCCTTGGAAGACATCACCTTTGGTGAGATCCTCAAAGTGATGAAGCTGCGAGGCAGCTTATCCACATTTGACCCATTACCAGATTTTATTAATCCACAAAGATCAATACATAAACCAAGTGCTTTCACCCAGCTCCTGCCAGGCTTTATCAAGGAACAAACACTTACCAAATGCATTCTTACATCATTAAATAGTCTCTAATCTGTTAATGAACAATTAATTAGCAGCATCAATTAAATTAATTAACCTCTGATACTCCTTCACGTCATTTCGGCACATGTATAAAAATCTACCCCACTACTATAATACCATGTATACTGTTAAAACCTACTAATGTGCAAAATTATATTTAAAAATGTATTATACGTATAAAATTCAACCTACCTAACAGGTTTACTAAAACACAATATTATACATCAATCGACATAGAAGAGACCATTTCAGAGCCTGGCCCTTCTTAATTTTAAAACGCAACCAATGTTTATGCTATCATTTAACCCTGGGGATCTAATGGCATCTAGTCTTAATTGCCAAGATAGTTCCCGGTATTCAAGGCGAGTCTCCCAACTCCCTCCTCTTGTCTCAGGGTTAATTTGCTCAAGTACCATAAACTTTAAGTTCATATTTTTACAAACTTTAGAATGTTTAAAAAATGCGCTGCTCTCTTTGTTTTTGGATATATCATAAAAATGTTCGTACACCCTCTTTCTTAATGTTCTTTTCGTTTTGCCTATGTAAAAACTTAGGCAATGTGTACAAACTCCTAAATACACCACTCCTTTTGCAGCGCAATTAAAATATTTAGTTTATCTAAATGTAAACTTTCTACTCGGTAACCTAACTATGCCTTGATTCAACATGGCAAAACATTGATTGCAATTGCCACATTTGTGTGTACCCACCTTTGCTTTAGTGTTTTTCACCTCTGCCTTCCTTTCAAAGAGCTCTTTCAAATTCCCTCCTCTTTTCCTAATAAAATGAGGTCTTTCAGTGAACTGATGTTTTAATTCATTTGTACTCAATATGGGCCAATACTTAAAAATAATGGTCTCTACTTCATGAAAATTACTCTTAAAAGTATGAATAAAATTGTTCCCATTTACTACCTTTGGAGTCTGTTACGTGTACAAACCTTCCCATATATAGACTAGTTAGAAACAAGAAGAAATTTGTCCTAGGACAATTCCTAGCAGAACTTAAATCCTGTAACTGGTCCATGCTAAAAACACTTCCCATAGATGAGAGTGTTACATACTTTAATAACACATTCCTAAATATACTGGACTCTCATGCACCTAACCGACTCATCAGAGCCAAAGTCCGGATTGCACCTTGGCTAACCAAAGAAACCAAATCAAAAATTAAGCTCAGAGACCAGGCCTGGGTAAAGTGGCGTACCACCAAAGCACCCCTAGATCGCATCAAATTTCAGCAGCTCAGAAACTCTACAAAAACAGATATTACCCGGGATAAAAATAATTATTTCTGTCATCTCCAGGATAAACACCAAATTAACCCAAAGAAGTTTTGGGCAGGTTTTAATAACCTCCTTTATTCTGGGAAATCAGCTACCCCTACCCCTGAAAAACTTATTGGTAAAGATCCTGAAGAAATAGCTAATACGTTTAACTCTTTTTTCACTGAGACCATTCAGGCACTAGCCAGTCAGTTACCTACTTCTCCCTCCTCCTTAACCAGTGCCACTGTCAAAACTCTTCCCGCCTTTAGTCTTCAACCAATATCCATCTCCTATATCAGAACCCTATTAAAGAAACTCAAACCATCTACTCTATCGGCAGACCGTCTCCCAGCTGAATACCTACAAATAGCATCTGATGTTATAGCATATCCCATTTCGATACTGATTAATAGAACTATTACAGAGGCCACCATCCCCTCAATTTGGAAAATATCATACGTTATCCCACTTCACAAGGGAGGCTCCTCTACGGAAACATCGAACTATAGACCTATAGCAATATTGTCTCCAATAGCAAAAATTATGGAAAGGTGTGCTCGCAAGCAACTCCTACACTACCTCACCCTAAACAATCTTCTGTCTAAAACTCAACATGGTTTTCGCCCCCATCATAGTACAACCACTGCCCTCCTTTCCTTTGTTGATTCAGTAAATAGCAACCGTAACAACAAATTAATAACTTCTGCTCTCTTTCTAGATTTGTCAAAAGCCTTTGACATGGTCAATCACCAACTATTGCTCCACACCCTTGAAACCCTTCACCTCGATAGCTTAGCCCTACGCTGGTTTAATGCTTACCTTTCTGGTAGACAACAAGCAGTCCAGTGGCAAAGCAAGCTATCTCACTTGCTACCTAATACCATAGGAGTTCCCCAAGGCTCTATACTTGGTCCCCTTCTCTGTATTCATAAATGATCTCCATTCAGTCATCCCCAAAGCCACCTGCATTCAATATGCAGATGACTCCACCCTGATTTGTTCTGATGTCTCTCTCCATAATCTCCAAGTAGTCACCCAACACTGTTTTGCTGCTGTTGAAAAATGGTTCTCTGAACGGAAACTCATCCTAAATCCCATAAAAACTAAGCTACTACTAATCTTCCCCACCTCAGCAACCCCCTTAGGGCTATACCTGCCACATTCTAATAATAGGACCTTTCACGTTCAATCCGTCAACGGCACCATCATTGAGCCTGTCACCAACACCAAACTACTAGGTGTTACTGTTGATCACAAGCTCAAATTTGATATTCACATTAGTCAAACCATTAAGACAGTAAACAAGAAACTTGGTTCCATGTACAGAATTAAGAACTTTCTAACTCCTTATACTAAACTAACCATAGCACGTTCACACCTTCTCTCCACCCTATTGTATGCCTCCCCCGTGCTATCCTTCCTCAATAAAAATGAGCTCAACAAACTCTCAGTTGCTTATAACCATATCGCTACATTTGTCACTGGAGCACCTTACCGTACTCATCACTGCCTTAACCTAAAGAAACTTGACTGGTTAGAATTACCTAACCTTCTCAAACTTAACCAACTTACTGAAGCATTTAAAATAATTAAGGAACCAGAAAAAAAACCCTCACTGAACAAACTCTTGACCCCCTACTCCAATCTCAACTGCCTCCGATCTTCAAATAGTGTCCTGGTACAAACTATGAAATCTAATAATTCAGGAGGTGATGCTCTCTATGCCAATTCTATTGGAAAGCTTTGGAATTCCCTTCCTTATAACCTAAGACTAACCACTTCACTCAGCCATTTTAAAATTAGTCTCAAATCATTCCTTAGGGCACACTGGCTATGTCCTTGTGACAATCCTGACTAATCCCATACTCGTTTACCACCCACATACTATTATCTAAAGGTCTCTTCCCCCCACGCTTCTCTAGATCCCTTCAAACATATCTCCTCTAAATCACCAAGCCCTTCTCTCTGTATGTTTAGATCCTCTTAGACTGCCCTCTCCGTATATTCCCAGACTCGACCTGTGAAAGAATTTTCATCCTTCTCCTTTGAGATTAAAATCTTAATCCTCTTTACTTCTTAACGTATCTGTATTTCTGGGTACTTACACATCATGTACTTGTGAATTTAATAGAATGTATTTTTTGAGTCTCTCTGTATTTTGTATACTATGAATTTAGCTGGATGTAAGTCTATGTATTGTTTTTTAAATGTGGAGCTTTTCTCCCCGGGTCTCTGCTGAAAATGGATATATATCCAGTCAGACTAACCCGGTAAACAAATGTAAAATAAATAAATAAGTAAACTGTTTGTTCTGTGTTATGTTGTCACTTGAACCTAATAAAGGTGAATATTTGGATTCCCTGCTGTCCAATACTTCCTGTGTCAATCTATCAATCAAGTGGTCAGGGTACTGTTTTTTCTAAAAACAACTTTTTAAGAAAGCCAGCCTCATTAAAAAAGCCTTCCAAGGAACTACATATCCTCGAGGCCCTTATAAGTTGACCCTTAACAATACCCTTTTTATGGTAAAAAGGGTGGCCACTATTAAAATGTAAATAAGAATTAGAAAATGTAGATTTTCTAAATATTGTTGATTGAAACCTTGAACCAGCATAATCCTTAGTTAGTGTAATATCTAAATAATTCAATTCATCACAGTCAATTACATGAGTGAATCTTAAAAAATCAGTACTGGAATTAATATAATTAATAAACTCCCCAAATTCTTCTTCAGTACCGTTCCATAGTAAACAAATGTCATCCAAAAATCTGTGGTACAATTTTATGGAACTAACCCAAGGTTCTACAAATACATACTTTTGTTCCCAGTAGTATAAGACCAAGTTTGCATATACTCTGTTACCAGGGGTCCCCATTGCGACCCCCTTTCTTTGTCTATAAAATTCACCATTGAAAAACATAAAATTGTTCTCCAAAATGATCTCCATAAATTCCACTACTAAACTAATATTTCTACTATCCAAACCCGATTCTGCTGTCAATACTTCCTCAAACCATTCTAAGCCAATATAATGGGGAATGCTTGGGAATAATTCTACTACATCAATGGTCACCATAAGTAGCTATGTATCAAACCAAGCCTGGTCAATCCCCTTTAAGAATTCCCATGAATCCTTGCAGATATGTTTAATAGAGGATACAAACTTTTTAAGTTTAACATCTATAAACTTAGCTAATGGTTCTGTAATACTACCTGAGCCCGCTACAATAGGTCTAAATCTCATCAGGTCCAATCCCTTATGCATTTTTGGAATCCCGAAAATAACTGGAACCTTAGGTTTATCTACATATAAAAAGTTATAAAGCATCTCATTTATTGCCTCTTGTAGCAAGTAGTTGTAAAAAGTAAAAAGCTAATTTTAGAGTGCGCAATATTGACCTCATTCTTCGATACTAGATCATATTGATCCACATCCTGCAGTATCTCATATAAGTGGGCTTCATAATCCATTTCATACATTAGCACCACCCCCCCTCCCTTATCTGGCTTCATAACCCTGCAGTGTTCAGCCTTTAAAAGCTCCACCAGTTCTCTTTCTGCTGGATCCAAATTATTAAGTGAAACATTTGCTTGTTTTCTTTTTATTCTCCTAATATCATTCTCACCCAGCTCACTAAATATATTTAAAACAGGGTGCGTAGGGGGGTTAAAAGTGCTCAATCTCGTCAAGTTTCGTTCACCCTGTGGGTTACTTTTAAAAAATGTTTTAAAGTTTAGTTGTCTGACAAACATTTTTAAGTCTATAATTGTCTCCGCTACATTAATTGCTTGAAATGGAACGAACTGAAAACCTTTAGAAAACAAGTTAAAATATTCCTGAGTAGGGGTCAGTTCTGTTAAATTGAAAATGGTAAAATTCCCTTGTCTGTATATCATCTGCTTGTTAGGGTTCAGTTCAGGTGATACCACCATTGTACCATCTTCTAAGTTTGGTTGCGGAAACTGCTCCACCTCTGTTGCTATGGTCTCAACTCCTCCCCCCCCTTTTGGGGGGCTGTTGAAAATCCCGCACTGAGTTCTGCCTGCCTCTTTCCGCTAACCTTTCACTTCTCCTGGGGGGGGGTCAGCTGTGTTATTCACAAAATTGAAACTATTGCTGTTGTTATCATCTCCTCTACTAATAGACATACTAATAGCAGTCTCCCCACGCATACCCCTAATCACAGTCGGATAGGCTTTCCCTTCCCTATATTCAATGAGATCCCTTTCCAATTTTTTTATTTTACGAAATAAAATCTTATTACAGAACTGATCCACCTCTGAAAAAACATTGTCATAATCTTTCTTAACCTCAGCAAACCCCTTGTCATTCAATACATCATTGTTCAACACATTTAATTCACCTAATAAAGTTTCAGCTTTACTCTTATATTCCAAAATCATTAAGTCCAACATTTCAAGTCCAGCTCTATCAAATATTGCACAAAGTTTGTCATACAACACTGTCCTAGGCTGAACATTGTTTGGAAATTTGTAAAATCGCAATCCTTTTGGGATGCGCTTGATCCGTACACACTCTCTTAAATAGTCGATTTCAAGTTGGTTGCTTTTAAGAACATACAGTTTATCTCTGAAAGTGTTGAAATTCCTTTCAACACTTTCATTAATGCTAGTGTTTACAGTACCTTGCTGGAAGTGAAATTGTTGGCAAGCCCAGGTGTCGAAATTAAACTCATTCGCTCCACTGTTTAATCCATCTCTTTGAAATCCTCCTTGCTTGCCTAACCCTCTCGTCGCACCATTACTTTGGCTCGCGTTGTCCATTTCCCCATTCAAACCACTCACGGCCATTGCCGAGGAAGGGATGGCGTGCTTTCTGCACACTTCCGGTAATTGCATCTGGTTACACGGCAACCCTGACCCAGCTTCACTGTTCCGCTCATTGATAGAATTAGTTAGCTGGGTTAAAAGGGCCATTATCTGGTTAAACTCAGCCCTCGTAACAGGACCATCCTCGCCATTGTCCTTAAAGGCATTAGGTGTGCCCAAACAACTAGATTGCTCCGTTCCTTCTGCCATGGATAAAACGAAAACCCCAAACAAACTGTCCGCACAACCAAGACCAAGAAATGTAAAATCCAATAGCCACAGGACCCGGATCTAATAGTGTAATGAAGTATCAGATTTTATTAATCCACAAAGATCAATACATAAACCAAGTGCTTTCACCCAGCTCCTGCCAGGCTTTATCAAGGAACAAACACTTAACAAATGCATTCTTACATCATTAAATAGTCGTCTCTAATCTGCTAATGAACAATTACTTAGCAGCATCAATTACATTAATAAACCCCTGATATTCCTTCACATCATTTCGGCACATGTATTATTTTATTTACATTTTAATAGTGGCCACCCTTTTTACCAAAAAAAGGGTATTGTTAAGGTTCAACTTATAAGGGCCTCGAGGATATGTAGTTCCTTGGAAGGCTTTTTTAATGAGGCTGGCTTTCTTAAAAAGTTGTTTTTAGAAAAACAGTACCCTGACCACTTAATTGATTGACACAGGAAGTATTTGACAGCAGGGAATCCAAATATTCACCTTTATTAGGTTCAAGTGACAACATAACACAGAACGAACAGACTCCAAAGGTAGTAAATGGGAACAATTTTATTCATACTTTTACGAGTAATTCTCATGAAGTAGAGACCATTATTCTTAAGTATTGGCCCATATTGAGTACAAATGATGAATTGAAACATCAGTTCACTGAAAGACCTCATTTTATTAGGAAAAGAGGAAGGAATTTGAAAGAGCTCTTTGAAAGGAAGGCAGAGGTGAAAAACACTAAAGCAAAGGTGGGTACACACAAATGGGGCAATTGCAATCAATGATTTGCCAGGTTACCGAGTAGAAAGTTTACATTTAGATCAACTAAATATTTTAATTGCGCTGCAAAAGGAGTGGTGTATTTAGGAGTTTGTACACATTGCCTAAGTTTTTATGTAGGCAAAACGGAAAGAACATTAAGAAAGAGGGTGTACGAACATTTTTATGATATATCCAAAAACAAAGAGAGCAGCGCATTTTTTAAACATTCTAAAGTTTGTAAAAATATGAACTTAAAGTTTATGGTACTTGAGCAAATTAACCCTGAGACAAGAGGAGGGAGTTGGGAGACTTGCCTTGAATACCGGGAACTATTTTGGCAATTAAGACTGGATGCCACTAGATCCCCAGGGTTAAATGATAGCATAAACATTGGTTGCGTTTTAAAATTAAGAAGGGCCAGGCTCTGAAATGGTCTCTTCTATGTCGATTGATGTATAATATTATGTTTTAGTAAACCTGTTAGGTTGAATTTTATACGTATAATACATTTTTAAATATAATTTTGCACATTAGTAGGTTTTAACAGTATACATGGTATTATAGTAGTGGGGTAGATTTTTATACATATGCCGAAATGATGTGAAGGAATATCAGGGGTTAATTAATGTAATTGATGCTGCTAATTAATTGTTCATTAGCAGATTAGCGACGACTATTTAATGATGTAAGAATGCATTTGGTAAGTATTTGTTCCTTGATAAAGCCTGGCAGGAGCTGGGTGAAAGCACTTGGTTTATGTATTGATCTTTGTGGATTAATAAAATCTGATACTTCATTACACTATTAGCTCCGGGTCCTGTGGCTATTGGATTTTACATTTCTTGGTCTTGGTTGTGTGGACAGTTTGTTTGACCCATTACCAGATGAGTCTGTATTCCTGAAAGGTTTTGGTACTGGCTTATCTGCATCCTGGGTCTACCACCCGTTGACCCCTTGATAAACCTAATAGCCCAACGGGCATGGAAGGACCATGATGTGGTGGCATCTATCCCAAAGAAACCTAATAGGATGTTGATAGAACCCAAGGACAAAAAATGAAGGAGGTTAGATGCCATGACTATAGTGGCGGTCACAAAAAGAACGGTCTTTAGAAAGTTTCTCTCTCCATCCCTTAGAGAATCTAGGGCTTTGGATAGGTTTTGGAAATGGATATATGCTTTGACGTTTGCACTTGGAGCCCTGAACATTTTAGCTCGCATTACACTCCCAGAGGATCCCGACTTAATAGTTTGAGTAACTCTCTGGTAACCAGTTTAAACATCTGTGGACTTAGAACTATCTACACTTCAGTCTACGTCTAATGTCTCTCTGCATCTGTAATCCAGTGCAGCTGTGATGGTACAGGTAGGGCAGTAGGGAACTGCACCCACATGCCTGAATGCGCCTTTGCAGATGTTCATCGTGCATACAGCTGCAGTCATTACAGATGGGTTATCCTGCCGTCAGGCGGGTCCTCGGTCGGCTGAATTCCAAAGTCTAGGTCTGGCGTCGGTTGTCATAGCTTCTTCCCTGACGTCAGTGCGGCAGGGGTATAAAAGAGGCAGCCAACGCCATTTTCTTCAGTCTTTCTTGATGCGCGGTGCCTGAAGCAAAAGCAGTTTGTAAGTTCCGATCGGCCAGCTCCTGAGATTTACGAAAGTATTCTTCTTTAAAGCTAAGTACCCCGTTTCGGAAACTTTTCTTGCCTCAGACCGATGTCAGACAAAGTTAATAATTGCATTTCTTGTGGGAAGCAAATACCGCATAAGGATTTTCATTATTTCTGTATACCTTGCTTAGGGCCAGACCACGATGTCTCGGCCTGCCGTTTTTGTGCTAGGTTCAACAAGCACACTATTAAGCGCTGGGTGGAGTTCGCCCTTCATTATTTTGGCAAAAAATTTAATTATATCATGTCGTCGGATACACCGGCGCCAGTTTTAAGCAAAAGATTCAAAGACAAGGACCGACATCCGAGGTCTGCACCGAGTACTGAGACCATGCTTAGGCCGACTACCGGTTCTCAGCTAGGCGCCTACGCAGCCCCTGACTACCGATGAAGCTATTTTACCGGTGACTTAAGTACCCGAGGTCGCAGGCTCCTCGGTCTCCATTCCAACTGCAGATACCGATGCCACTCTTGGCGGGGAAACTGAAAATTTAGTGAGGCCTACCATTTCTGAAGGCGTCTTCAGGCCTACCACCTTCTCTATTAAATCCCTCACTAAATCTAAAGCTGCCATGAAAACTAAAAAACAGGGTCCTCAGACCTCCTCTCAAGGCCCCATGCCTAAAAAACAGATGCTTAAAATGGCTGAGGATTTGATAACTCTCATTAGGGGTTCTCAACCCCCCTCTGACAAAAGACCCAGACTGGAGGAAGACTACCCTTCCTCAGACCAGGCTTCTATTACCTCAGACCATTCTGAGGACCAGGATTATGCCTATTCCCCTTTTGAAGACTCTGATGCTGAGGAGTCTATTCCCTCGGTCTCCCCCCCCCCTGAGGACTACTGTTTTGGGGAAACCCTGCATACATTGAGGGAGCACTTCCACTGGGAAGGCCAAGATTACTCAGATTCCAAGAAAAGACTCGGGGAATTTTTACTGCTCTCCCAGCATAGGCCCCTGGCTATCCCTCCTGTTTTAGATATTTTGGATGATGTGTTTGCAGAAGCCAGTCTTAATCCAGATTCTTTACTTCCAGCCCCTGTTAAACCAGACAGGTATTACCGGGTTCCTGATTCTCACCAGTTCCTTTATAAAAGCCATACTGCTGACACAGAAACAATTTCACAGGGTCCCAAGGGAATAAAGGCCTCTACTGCTAAAAACCCTTTACCTTCAGAGAGAGATTCCAGAGCATTAGAAAGGTGGGGAAAAAGGTGTATACATCTTCCACTTTAACCATGAGGGCATTAAACTGTCAATTTCATATGTTAAAGTACCAACAGTTTTTGTTATCTCAGCTGAAAAGCAAAATGACACAAACAGAACAACCAGATTTGAAAGAGTTGCAGGATTTGTTGCATGGAGCAGAGCAAGTGGGTAAACTAATCCCAGTCCAAGCTCTACACTTCCTACAGTTACCCATATAGCAACCCCTACTACCACCCAATCCCTTATTAGACCTCCCAACTCACTATTAACAGCCCATCTTAATATAAGAAGCATAAATAACAAAGTTGCCCAAATACATGCTCTCATAGATGTACATTCATTTGACATCCTGTGTCTTACTGAAACTTGGCTCAAACCATCTATACAAGACAATGAATTTACTCCACCAGGATATAGCACATTAAGACTAGATAGATTAGCTAAAAAGGGAGGTGGAATAGCAATACTTTACAAGTCTGGACTACAAGTTACCTCGACTGACTCTAAGCCCCCTCCAACTAGCAATGAGGAAATACTTATCTCCAAACTCCAACTCAATAACCATAAATCTATTTATATTATTGCCATCTATCTTCTCCCAGGGAATAACTCAAACAACCTAGAAAATATCCTGAATTGGCTATCAACCAACTATCCCCAAGAGACAATAGTAGTCGGAGACTTTAATATAAATTGGAATAGCTGTACCTCAGAACAGCCCTCTACCCATCTTAATTTACATGGCTTTACTCAAACTATAAGCTCCCCCACAAGGACCAATAAACAAAACAACACTGAAAGCACCCTAGACTGGATACTAATAAATAGACATCACCTAAGCTATAAAGTAGGAACTCTCCCTGAGGATATAAGCGACCATGCTCTAACCTTCATAATCAGAGACAAGACTGATATCCAAAATCCAATTACCTATAAAGCAATGAGGAATAAAAAAAATTTAACCCTGATATTTTCCAAAACGAACTTAGAGCATGCAACTGGGCACCCCTTAAAAGTCTACCCCTAGAGGAAGCAGTAATCTACTTTAACAGTAAATTTCTAAACATTCTCGACCTCCATGCTCCAATAAGGACCATTAAAACTAGAAACAAACCTGCACCCTGGCTCTCAAAAGATACAAAACAAAAAAATGCTACTTAGAAATAAAATCTGGACCTTATGGTGTACTACCAAAAACCATGAAGATCATATCAAGTTCAGACAGTTAAGAAATGACACAAAAAAATCAATACTGTTAGATAAAAGAAAGTACTACATACAACTCCAAAATACCCAGCAAAGTAAACCCCCAAAATTTTGGGCAGGTATAAATACTCTCTTACACCCAGGTCATACTGTCACCCCTCCACCTGTAGGTGCAGACCAGGACAATCCAAAGGAAGTAGCAAGAACCTTTAACACCTTATTCACTGAAACCATTCAGTCTCTTGCCAACCAACTATCTCCCAACGGCTCACCTCTAATATCCCATAATACTACCTTACCTCCCCCATTTCATCTCAAACCCATCTCTACATCCCTTATCCGTACCCTTCTGCAAAAACTCAAACCTACCACCATTGCTGCCGATCTCCTTCCTGCTGAATATCTACAGAAAGCAGCAGAAGCAATAGCCTACCCAGTTTCCATTCTGATTAACAGAACAATCTTTGAAGGTGCAATTCCTATCACATGGAAGATTGCACATATTATCCCCCTTCATAAGGGTGGAAACTCTAGGGATCTATCCAATTACAGACCTATTGCCATACTTTCTCCTTTGGCCAAAATCATGGAGAAATGCATTCATATGCAACTGTTAAAACACCTTATAGACAACAACTTGCTAGCTAACTGCCAACACGGTTTCAGGCCATTTCACAGTACTACTACTGCCCTTTTATCCTTCTCCAACTGTATAAATAAAAATCGCAATAACAACACTCTATCCTCAGCCCTCTTTATTGATCTCTCCAAAGCCTTCGACATGGTTAACCACAAACTTCTCATTAACACACTGAAAAACCTGTCCCTTGATACTCTTTCTATACAATGGTTTGAATCCTACTTAAGCAATAGGCAACAAGCAGTCATGTGGGGGAACAACCTATCTCCCCATCTCACTAGGTGTCCCCCAAGGTTCTATACTTGGACCACTTCTATTCTCTGTCTTCATCAATGACCTGTACACTGTTATTCCTCAGGCCTCCTTAATACAATATGCCGATGACTCCACATTAATCTGCACAGCCCCAAATCCATCCATCCATCATCTTACCCAAAAAGTGTTTAACACAGTTGAGGATTGGCTACAACATCAGTGTCTTATCCTAAATCCTAAAAAAAAAAAAACTTCTACTTTTTACTCCCACCCATAGACACACACCTCTAAACTTTACTGTCACTTCTAACAATGGAACTATCATATCCCCTGACTCTAACACAAAACTCCTAGGGGTACTAATTGACAATAACCTTAACTTTGAAGCCCACATAAACAATACCATAAAAACAGTTAACAAAAAACTAGGCTCACTATATAGAATCAAATCCTTTCTTACCCCACTAGCAAGATCTACTATTGCCCAGACCCACTTAATCTCTACCCTCCTCTGTGCCTCCCCTATATATACTAACCTCTCAAAAACCAATATGAACAAACTAGTAGTCTCCTACAACAATATTGCAAGATTTGCAACTGGCTCTACATTTAGGACCCACCACTGTATTAATTATAAAAATCTTGGTTGGCTAGAGTTACCTAACCTACTTCTACTTAATCAATTAATATTTGCCTATAAAATCCTGTATCAGCCTAGTAACACACCAATTCTTACCAACCTTATCATCCCCTACTGTAACCTTAAAACCCTGCGCTCAGCTACTAAAATGCTAGTACTAACACACAAAGCCAACAACAAGGCAGGGGACTCTCTATTCTCCAACACCGTTGGTAAATCCTGGAACTCCCTTCCCAGTGACCTAACCTCACTACCATCACTTACACAATTCAAAATCAGACTTAAATCCTACCTTAAAACACATTGGCTATGCACCTGTCTCAACCCAGACTAACATCTCTTGTCTTCTCACTAAATTTCTAAATCTTAATGTCTGCATAATCTACCTGCATACTGGAATTCCAGAAGCTTAACTTGTCTTGCAACTAATTTGGACTCTCTCTTATATCTTAATATCTCTCTTTGTCACTCTAGTATCTTATGTTAACACACCTCTTTCTAGTGTGTTCCTGTACTGTACTTTTTACTTATTTTTACCCAACTACTTACTTCAATATGTTCTTTTTTGCATAAAATAGCTTAATTGTATATAGTACTTCTATTTGTTAAACTTTGAATTTATTTACTGTTTTTTTATTTGATTAACGTCAAACATTGTTTTGTACTCTCAAGGAGCTTTTCTCCCCGGGCCTCTGCTGAAAATGGATATGTATCCAGCTGGAATAGCCCGGTCAACAAATGTAAAATAAATAAAATAAATAAACATACCTTGCAGTGTGGTTTTGATGCTTTAGAGGCCTCATGTAGAGCTGCTGTCACGGGGTCTGTCATACATAGGCATGCTTGGCTCAAAGAGCAAACCTTACCAGATCATGTCAAAGCAAAGTTATTATATTCACCACTTCAAAAAGATGTATTGTTTGGTGTTAAAGCTGAGGAGGTACTAAAGAAAATGGAGGAAAAAGCAAAATCTATGCAAAAAGTGAAAGATTTCTTGCAGGTGCAACCTCCACGCTTCAGCAGAAACTGGCCTTCAAAAAATTGGTCCTTTCCAGCCACGGACAGACCTCAAAGGGGCAGATACACACGCCCAAGGAGTAGAGGACAACCTCAAGGATCTTACAGAGCTAGACAGTGGCAAGCACCAACCCCAAGAGGTGGAGAAGATAGATCACAGTCATTTAGAAAACAGACACAATGACTTCCCCCTATGCCTGCCAAACAAAGCTATAATGGCAGCACCTTTGGGCGGAAAACTGGCATTATTTTCAAAAAACTGGCACATTGTTACAAAAGACAAATGGATTCTGGACATTATAGACAGAGGCTACAGGTTCCACTTTCACACCCTTCCAAAAATGAGAGGCTTGCCAAACCTGCCACAAAATCAATGGGCAGAGGCACAAAGACAAACTTCCGCTCTCATGGATATGAAAGCAATTCAAGAGGTACCTGCCAAAGAACAAGGTCAAGGTTTTTATTCCAGACTATTTCTGGTACCAAGGAAGGACAAAGATTGGAGACCCATCTTAGACCTATCCATCCTAAACACATATCTATAGGTGCCAAAATTCAAGATGCTCACATTACAGCAGCTTCTTCCCATGCTGGGCAAGGAGTCTTGGCTGGTAATGTTGGACCTCAAGGAGGCATACCTGCATGTCCCTATCAGACAAGATTGCAGAAGATACCTCAGATTTCTTGCAGGTTCAACCCATTACCAATTCTCTGCATTGCCCTTTGGCTTATCTACTGTGCCCAGAGTGTTTACGAAATGCCTGACATCAGTAATTGCCTTCTGCAGACAACAAGGAATACAAATCTACCCATATCTGGACGACTGCCTGATCCAAGCGGACAGCAAGGACATTCTATTGCAGCATCTGGCGTTTGTAATAAAACTGTTAAACTACCTGGGGTACACAGTGAACAAAAGGAAATCAAAACTAATACCTTCTCAACAGATAATTTTCCTGGGTGCCAGCTTAAATACAGCCACCCAGATGGCCTACCTCATGCCAGACAAACAAGGGCAACTGTCTCAATACTTCAACAAAATGGCAACTTTCACCAGACTAACTGCAAGGAAAGTCCTGCAGGCTCTGGGATTCATGGCATCTTGCATCCTACTAATACCATGTGCAAAGCTGCATATGAGGAAACTACAATGGTACCTAAAAAAGCTTATGGTCTCAACACAGCCACAGCTTGGAAACAATTATACCACTCATTCCATGCCTTCAAAAGGAATTTTTGTTGTGGGTTCAAGCATGCCAAAGAAACACTCTCTTTCTGTTTACCTCAAGCAACTCGAATCATCACAACGGATGCCTCAGACTATGCCTGGGGAGCACGCATGGCAGATCAGTGCATTCAGGGAAAATGGTCCCAAAAAGAGAAGCACCTACACATCAACCAAAAGGAGATGCTAGCCGTGCAAAATGCTCTTATGACCTTCAAAGACCTACTCCATCCAGGCTAGCTATTGATAAGGACAGACAACACTACAGTCATGTGGTACATAAACAAACAGGGGGGAACTCATTCATACCCCCTGTGCAGGCAAGCCATGACCCTGTGGAACACAGCACTGGAATTACAAATTCAACTACAGGCACAATTCCTGCCAGGGAAGAAAAACACACTGGCAGACAACTTAAGCAGAAATATGACAGACCCACACGAATGGAAGTTGCATCCTCAAGTCTTCTCAAAGATAATTCAGGCATGGGGACAGCCAGACATAGATCTATTTGCTACCCACAGAAATTACCAGTTGGAAAAATTCTGTTCAAGGATCTATCATCCACAGGCCTGGAAAGTGGACGCACTCTCTTTCAATTGGACAACATCGACAGTCTATGCCTTCCCGCCTCTTCCTCTACTGACCAAAGTTCTATTAAAAGCCAGAGCAGAGAGGCCACAAATGATTCTCATTGCTCCAGACTGGCCATGACAGCACTGGTATCCTCTCCTAAAGAGCCTGACACACTCACCACCATGGATCCTACCTCTAGTTCCTCTTCTGTTGTCCCAGCACAACTACAAAACCCTTCACAGCCAGCTCAAAACCCTGAATGTAGCTGCATGGAGAATACCTTAATTTCCCAACAGACTCGCCTCTCCAAGGAGGTGCAGGATGTCATCTTGGAGGCCAGAAGACCCTCTACTAGAAAAGCCTACTCCGCCAAATGGAAACGATTTTGTTCCTGGAATCAAGAAAAGGGCCAGAATTCTTGGGTAATGAATATACCTCAAATTTTACAGTACCTAGCTGAGATGTTAAACAGTGGCCTTTCCTTCATCAAGATCCACACTTCAGCCATTTCTGCACAATACAATACAGATCCTCCTTTATTCTCACATCCTCTATTAAGGCAGTTCCTCAGAGGGGCAAAAAATATAAAACCCCCACGGAAACCACCAGTCCCAGCTTGGGACCTCAACTTCGTATTGGAAAAGCTGACCCTGCCTCCTTTTGAGCCGGCTTCTTCAACAGAGCTATAATACTTGTCATGGAAAACAGCCTTCCTTCTGGCTATTACCTCAGCACGCAGGGTTTCGGAGCAACAGGCCCTCATGGCTGTGCAACCATTCATCATTTTCCATCAGGACAGAGTTTCCTTACGAACCAACCCTACCTTCATGCCAAAGGTAGTATCCAGTGTAGCTTTGAATCAGACTATTCATTTACCTACCTTTTATCCAAATCCACAGAACAAAGGGGAGAGACTACTACATTCCTTGGACATTCACAGACAACTTCGTTATTACTTGGACAGAACAAAGTCATTCAGGAAATCTGAGCAGCTGTTTGTGTCCTATGCTACAGGTGCTCAGGGAAAGGCTTTTTCCAAACAGACAATTTCAAAATGGATAGCCCACTGCATATGCTTTTGTTATTAATTTCATGGAAAATCTGTGCCTGTATACATCCGATCCCACTCCACCAGGGCTACAGCTACCTCTGCAGCTTTCCTCAGGGGGGCCCCTACCAAGGACATTTTGGAAGCAGCTACTTGGAGTTCAGTGCACACTTTCTCCAAGCACTACCACCTTCCACTATACTCAAAATCTAGAGCGGGCTTTGCCACAGCAGTCCTGCAGGGAATCCTAGCCCCTCCTAGTTCCACTTAGTGCCTGCCACCCTTACTTAGCTTTGGGATTCTACCCATCTGTAATGACTGCAGCTGTATGCACGATGAACATAGTACAGTTTTGTACCTACCATAAATGTAGATGTTCGAGTGCTCATACAGCTGCAGTCCAGGTTACCCTCCCCCCATCCCCTCTTAGGACAGACCTTATGACAAACACCTTTATCATATAACCTTTTTGGGGTATTCTTTTATGGTGTATTTGCTTGCAACTACTGTTTTTTGATTTATCAACATTGCATGTTTGCATAATATTATGTTTTGCCTTCCTTCTGGGGGCACCTGACATCTGGGGCAAGAAAAACTGAAGAAAATGGCATCAGCTGCCTCTTTTATACCCCTGCTGCACTGACGTCAAGGAAGAAGCGACGCCGGACCTAGACTTTGGAATTCGGCTGACCGAGGACCCGCCTGACGGCAGGATAACCCATCTGTAATGACTGCAGCTGTATGAGCACTTGAACATCTACATTTATGGTAGGTACAAAACTGTACTTTTTGCAGAAGGCTTCAAGATGTTCTTTAATACCACCTTTGATGATTCCACAGTTTTGACCAAAAGTGAGAGACCCTGAACAGAAGTCAACCGAGCAATAAAACTCTCTGTGCAATAGGAATCTTTCTCCACTTCCCTGAAGACCTTTTGCATGAGTCAGAGGAGTAACAAAAAAATGTGATTCAGGAAATCACAGGATTATCACAAGCCTCCTGCAGACTACCTCTGGCAGAGGAGGTGGTAACTCGAATTGATGTCATCCCAGAGGCAGAGGTGGACTACAGAATCAGGGTTTTTACTCCTTCCTTACCATAAAACCCTACCAGCGCTCCTGAAAGGTTGCCCAACTTTCATTGTCTGGAGGCAGTCACTGTACTTATCCCTGCACCCACAAGCCTGGCAGAACATCACAACAGACATGGGTACTGAGGATAATAACCAGAAAGTATTCAATCCTTTCTTATTCTCCAACAAAAAGAGGATGTTCTTTGTGTTTCACTGTTACAGCCATTACATTTGGGTTATCTGCTTGCAGGTAGCCTTCAGTCAGCCTGATTAACAAAGTCTTGGGTCCTATGTCAGTTGCTGTCCCTTCTTCCATGACGTCAGGTCATCAGGGGTATAAAACATGCAGCCGATGCCATTACATCAGTCTTTCTTGCCGTGTGGTGCCCGAAGCAGAAGCAGTTCGCAAGTGTCTGTCGGCCGATGCCTGAAATTTTCGTTTTAGAGTTTCAGAACTGAAGTCTTCAACTAAAGCTAAGTACCCCATTGGGTAAACTTTTCTTGCTCCTTACCAATGTCAGTAAAAGTTAGTAATTGCATTACTTGTGGAAAGCAAATACCTCAAAGATTTTCATTCATACTGTATTCCTTGCCTAGACCCTGACCACGACGTACCTTGCTGTCGGTTTTATGCTTTATTTAATCGGCGCACTATCCATTGGTATATTTTCACCTTTAAATATTTCAGTTCCCAGTTTTATTATCCAGAAATGTCATCGGTTAGCCATCCGACTAACAGGATCCCGAAAAAACACAAAGATAAAGACAGACAAGCCGCCGTGGTCCAAAACTGCCGGCACTTCTAAGCCAGTCGCCAGTTCACTGGTACTCAGTGAGGTGCTTTTGCAGCCCCTGATACCCACTACTTCTGATTCGCAGGCCTTTACTGAGACCCATTCAGAGGCCGGTATGCCGTGAGATGCTTCAACTATGGAACCCACGGATGTCTCTACTTTGGATAGGTCCAGAGCCGCTGTGCAGGCACTGGCTTCTGAGGGTATATTCAGGCCTACGGACTTGCATATTAAACCGACGCCTCCTTCTCTTAGGCCTATATCTCAAACCATGCCTAAAAAACAATGCCCAGGCCACATGCTCAGGCCTCTATGTCTAAAAAAACAATGGCTGAAGATCTAGTAACTCTAATCAGGGGTAGCAACCCCCCCCCCTTTCTAAGAGGCCTAGGACTGAAGTGGTTTAAGAATCTTCTGAAAAGGATTCTGTTTTTTTTTTATTCTTCTGATGATCTGGATTTGCCCTTAACAACTTATGAGGATTCTGATGCAGAAGACTCTATTCCCTCTGCTTCTCCTCCAGAGAATTTTTCTTTTGGGGAAACCTTACATACTCTAAGGGAGCATTTCCACTGGGAAAGCCAGGATTTTTCTGATTCAAAAAAGAGGCTTAGGGATTTCTTACTCCTACTTCAGCAATAGGCCTTTAGCTATTCCTCCTGTACTAGACATTGTTGATGATACTTTTTCGGAATCTAGTTTAGCCCCTGATTCCTTGCTTCCTGCTCCCAGAAAACCAGACCGATACTACAGGGTCCCTGAGTCACACAAGTTCCTTTTTTAAAAATCCTATTGCAGATCCAGAAACTATTTCACAGGGGCGCAAGGGCATTAAGGCTTCTACTGCTAAAAATCCTACCCCTTCTGATAGAGACTCCAAGGTGCTGGATAGATGAGGTAAGAAGGTTTACACTTCTGCAACCTTGGCCATTAGGGCTTTAAGCTGCCAGTTTCATATGTTAAAGTATCAGCAACATGTTATTGGATTGCTTAAACAGAAAATGATGTTGATTCCTGACTGTGGAAAATAAAGAATTACAGGATTTAATGCATTCTGCTGAACAAGTTGGAAAACATACTTTGCAATGTGGTTTTGATTCATTAGAGGCCTCTTGCAGGGCCGCTGTTACTGGGTCTGTGCTCAGAAGGCATGCTTGGCTTAAGGAGCAATCTTTGCCTGATTATGTTAAAGCTAAATTGCCAACACCAACCGGGTGGCCGGACATACCCCCAAATCAGTGGGCAGAGGCCCAGAAACAAGTACTTTCTCTCTCAAGCATGGTGGCTATTCATCTGGTACCAGAAGAGGAAAAGGGACAAGGTTTCTACTCGAGAATTTTCCTGGTATGCAGAAGAGAGACAAGGTTTCTACTCGAGACTTTTCCTGGTACCCAGTAAAGACAATTCATAGCGTCCTATCCTGGACCTGTCTACTCTAAACAACCTTTTGGAGATTCCAAAATTCATGATGCTGACTGTTCACCAATTACTTCCTATGCTAGGCAAAGATGCCTGATTGGCAACACTAGATTTAAAAGAAGCATACCTGCACATCCCAGTTAGGGAATCTTGCAGAAGATACCTACGCTTCACGCACTATCAGTTCTCTGCACTGCCTTTTGGCTTATCTACTGTGCCCAGGGTATTCACAAAGTGCCTAGCTTCTGTTATTGCATTTTGCAGGCAAAGAAATATTCAAATATACCCATACCTGGATGATTGTCTAATTCAGCAGAAAGCCAGGACATACTTTTGAATCATCTGGCCTTTGTACAAAGAGTTCTAATTTGTCTGGAATACAACATAAACGAAAAGAAATCACACCTGGTACCCTGTCAACAAATTATATTCCTGGGAGCAAGCTTGAATACAACTTCCGAGATGGCCTACCTCACGCCAGAGAAACAAATTCATTTGACAACCTACTTCAAACAAGTGGCCACAAAAACCCTGCTATCTGCAAGACAAGTACTGCAAGCCTTGGGGTTCATGGCCTCCTGCATTCTTCTAATTCCATATGCAAGACTGCATATGAGGGAAACTACAGTGATATCTAAAAAGCCTATGGTGTCAATATTGTCGGGATCTAGAAGCAATGATTCCTATCATATCTTGCCTATGCCTAGAGTTCCTTTGGTGGGCAGAGGCCTGCCACCAAAACAAGGGACCATCCCCTGCCGCCCAAACCCTAACATGCGCATCAGGCTATGCATGGGGGGCTCATCTGGCAGGGAAGTGCATTCAGGGCAAATAGAACCAAAGTCAAGTGCACCTGCATATCAATCAAAAATAAATGTTAACTGTACAGAATGCTCTGACAGCCTTCAAGGACCACATTCTTCCAGGACAACTAAAGGTAAAGATGGAAAACACCACTGTTATGTGGTACATGAGCAGGGGGATACACATTCTTACCCTCTCTGCAGACTAGCCATGATATTGTGGAACACAGCCTTGAGCTACCAAGTGCACCTACAAGCTCAATTCCTACCAGGAAAATTAAATACACTGGCAGATGGACTAAGCAGAGACCTGATGGACCCACACACATGTTGACAAGCAAATGGGGAAGCCCAGATATAAACCTGTTTGCTTCTTCCCAGAACTACCAATTGAACAAATTTTGCACAAGGGCTCTCCACAAACAAGTCTGGAAAGTGGATGCTCTGTCTTTCAGCTGGAAAAAGCTGGAAAAACCTATCAGTCTATGCCTTCGCCCCTCTGCCTCTGCTCTCCAAAGTACTACTAAAAATTAAACAGGACAAAGCAAGGATGATTTTGATTGCTCCAGACTGGCCACGCCAACAGTGGTACCCCCTCCTGTGCAGTCTCACGGTTATCCCCATGACAATTGCCTCAGACTCCTTCCCTGTTGTCTCAGCAGGAGAACCAGATTCTGCACCCTCCACTTCTAACACTGAACCTTGCAGCCTGGCTAATTACATAATCTCTCCTTTACCATCCCTCAGTAAACCTGTGATGGATATCATTTTAGAGGCAAGGAGGCCTAGCACTAGAAAATCCTTTGCTGAGAAATGGAAAAGATTCTGTGCCTGGAACCAATCTCGAGGGATGAGCACAGCAGTGCCCAATTTACCTTAAGTTTTACAGTACTTAACTGAGATGTTTCACAAGGGCCTGTCTTTTTCCTCCATTAAAACCCACAGCTCAGCCATTTCTGCTCATTATAACACAGAACCCCCCCTTCTCTCATCCACTGCTCAAGCAGCTCCTCAGAGGGGCCAACTATTTGAGACCACCCAGAAGAGCTCCAATCCCAGCCTGGGACCTTAACTTTGTTTTGGAGAAACTCACTCTACCTTCTTTCGAGCCATCTGCTACTGCAGACTTAAAATTTATTTCTTGGAAACAGCTTTCCTTTTAGCAATCACTTCAGCTAGAAGGGTATCTCAATTACAGGCTCTTATGGCAGTGTAGCCTTTCATCATCTTTCATGCGGACAGGGTGTCCCTCAGAGCCAATCCATCCTTCATGCCCAAGGTGGTATCCAGTGTGGCTCCTAAATCAGTCAATTCATTTGCCAACCTTTTTTCCCAATCCATAGAACAAAGGGGAACAGATACTGCATTCCTTAAATGTGCACAGACAACTCACATTCTACTCGGACAGGACTAAACCTCAAAGGAAATCTGAACTGCGGGTAGCATTTGCTGCAGGGGCAGAGGGGAACGCTATTTCAAAGCAAACCATTTCTAAATGGATAATCCATTGCATTCATTTCTGCTATAAGCACCATGGAAAACCTATCCCCCAGGGGATCAGGCCTCACTCCACCAGGGCTGCATCTACTTCTACAGGCTTTCTCAGAGGCATCCCTACCAGGGACATCCTAGAAGCTGCTACCTGGAGTTCTGTACCTACTTTCACCAATCATTATCATTTCCCAATTTTCTCTAAATCCAGAGCTGGCTTTGCCACTGCAGTCTTACAGGGCCTTATAGCTGGTCTTAATGCTATCAAAATTCCTCCTCCCCAACCATAGGTTTGGGAATCTACCCAAATGTAATGACTGCAACAGTGAAACATGAAGAACACAGTACAGTTGTGTACACTTGCCATAAATATAGATGTTCGAGTGTATTCACGTTGCAGTCCTGTTTACCTTCCCTCCAGCCCCCTAACTTCTTTTGGCTATACCACTACTTTCCTTTACTATGCTTAAAAGCCTTTTTGGTGTATTTTCTTTTTTGTTGGAGATATATTATTGTACTTTTATATTTAATTGCTCCCCACTAGGGGGGCACCTGACATCTGGGGCAAGAAAAACTGATGTAATGGCGTCGGCTGCATGTTTTATACCCCTGACGACCTAACGTCATGGAAGAAGGGACAGCAACCAATGCAGGACCCAAGACTTTGGTAATCAGGCCGACTGAGGGCTACCTGGAAGGAGATAACCCAAATGTAATGACTGCAACAGTGAATACACTTGAACATCCACATTTATGGTACATGTACACAACTGTACTTTCTCAACGTCCTACTCAGTGGAAATTGGCAGCAGCAGGAGGATCCAAGCTGCTCAAAGTGTCATCTAACAGGTCCTCCAAGTAGGGTTGCCAGCTGTCCAGAATTTTCAGTCCAGAATTAAGGGACATTGTCACTGACATTGAAGAACACAAGAATGTTTGTGCACAGTAATATTGTACAACAGTCCTCTTGAGTGGGAGGGTAAATGCACGCTTCTATTCTGCACGTATTTTACTTTCACATGTTGTACAGAATTCTTGATATGAAAAGTTGGCAACCCTACCTCCAAGACCAGTTAGTCTGGAGTCTAGTGCAGATTTTTTAGTACCTAAGAAAATGGGAGACCTCTGTCCAGTTTTGGATCTGGGTCATCTGCATCAATTTGTGAAACTATCAAAATTCTGGATGGTCACATTACAGTCCATACTACCTCTTCTGAGGAGGGACTCTTGGATGTGCTGTATATATATATCTCCAGGTGCCTATTATCACATAAGGATAGAGGCAGTCCGTGAGATTTTTCACTTTCTGGCTGGAAGCCAATCACTATCCATTGATAGCACTGCCCTGTGGTCTCTGTAGAGTCCCAAGGGGTGTTTACCAAAGTTATGGCATTAGTTGTAGTGCACCTCTGCATGCTAGGGATGCAGTTTTTCCTATATTTAAATTGGCTCCTCACTGCTCCAACCAGGCATGTACTTCAACAACTGGACCTTCTGTTGCACTTAATACAGAACCTGGGAATTTTTGTCAACCAGTCTTGAGTCAGCTCCTCCCAACCCATCAGATAGAATTCATAGGATGCATACCTCTCAACTCTTAGAAAAAGAAATCTGAACAAAGGCTCAAAATGGGGAGAATTTTTAAATATTGCTTTTGCACACCTGGAAAGTCAATAGAATAACAGGTTTTGCATTAGCTTGCATTTTCTGAAGGGTACGAAGTCAAACTGAAATGTTTGTCATTGTTTTAAAAGTTCAATCTTTAATTTGCCACTAATTTGCCAGAAAACCACAATTTTATGAAAACAGACCAAAAATGAGATAAATATCTGTACAGTTGAGACGTATGATGGGATGTTATCTAGACATGTCCTTTCAAGTAGCCAAGTTACCAGTCTCCATAGTGCTTTCCCTCTGGCTAATTGCTTCCTAGGTAGTACAGCATCCAGCCTCACCAGCAAGACTAATTCTTCGACTACTAGGTTTGATGGCTTCAACCATTGCATTAGTTCCTCTAGCCAGATACACAAGGGTACTTCAGTGGAATCTCTACAATGGGCCCAAAACACCCATCCACTATGTTCCAAGATTCATGTTGCTAATATTTGCAAGGATCACATTAGATGGTGGCTAATTTCATTAGTTACAGAGGATTTTCCCCTTTAACCCACACATTCAATGGTGATAACCACAGATGCCTCTCTTCTGGGAGGGGGCTACAGTCCATGGTGCCTGGCCACATTTAGGGGCCAATCTTCACATCAGTTGTCTTAGAGATGAGAACAGTCCTCTAGAGTTGCAGACTTCTCAGAACTTCCTCACTAAAGGTGTGATTTCTGTACAGACAGCATCACAGTGGTCTGGTACAATAACAAAGGGAGGATTCCGATCTTACCCTCTTTGTTGGTAAGCCATGAGAGTGTAACACTAGGCAGCATCTTTGCATTGATTTCTGATAGCAAGGCATATCCCAGGGACATCCAGTGTATTAGCAGATAAACAAAGCAGTATTATTCTTCCTTCCAGGTGGCCCTCAACCAGTCAGTGACACATCTTCAGCTGCTGGGGCCAAACTTACTGCAACCTTTGCTTTGTACCCAAATAACAAATGTAGCAGTTACTTTGCCTTTATTCCTCCATGAGGACAGTTGCCGAGGGATGGTGTAGTCCACATCTGGCCTTGGGTCTCCTATATGCTTTACCTCCTACAATAAAATTTATTCAAATAGCAAAAATAAATGGTCTTCATTGCTCCAGTTTGGCCCCAGCAAACTTGTTTCCTCATTCTGTGGCCTTATCTAGTACATCCTTCATGGATGTTGGCTCAGTATCCAGATCATTTGAGTCACTCATCCTAATTTCCTCCTGTGGACCAGAAATTCGTGAAATTGGCTGCTTGGTTTCTCCTGTTTTGACGATAGCAAGAGATGATACATTACCTGCATCAGTCATTCATATCATTTAAGCCTTTCAAACAGTCCACCAAGAATATATACCATAATAAATGGAAAAGGTTTTCCATTTGCATCTTATCTAAGGGCTTGGTTCCCTTCTCAGCACCCATTCCTTCTATTTTGAAATTTTTGTCGAAACTGTTCTGTTATGGTTATTGTTTTTAACCATCAAAGAGCAAATGGCTACTGTATAATTTTCACATTGGACAAAATGATACCAGTATAATGGCTTTAAAGATTTTGAAATAATTCCTTAAAGGAACCTTTCTTTTAATGCCACCAATTAGGGACCTGGTTCCTCTTTGGGATATTATACTCAAGCTTTGACTCGGTCCTCTTGAGCTAGCAGCTTGAAGTGAATTTGGTTATTTCCTGGAAGATCATTTTTCTGTTTGCTGCCACTTCAGCCAGATGGATGTCAGAACTACAAGCTGTTTCCTTTAAACCCCCTTACTTGGTTTTCCACAAAAATAGGGTATCATAATGACCTAATTCTGTCTTTCTTTGCAAGGTGATATTTGAAGCAAATCTGAATTGCCAACTTTTCAAATTACAGTGTGCCTTACACATGTTGGGCATTAACTCAGATTCTGTCTCCGTAGACCAAAAAGACTTCAGGAAATCAGACCAGCTGTTTGAGGTTTTCTCAAGAGTAAAGCTGGGCAAAGGAATCTCTTAAGTGACTTTCATGATGGTCATCTGTGTGTCAAATGTGAAGAGGTTTACCTTTGCAGGCAAAGCCCAGAGCTAACTCCATAAGAGGTGTAGCGATCTTGACCCAACTATATGACTAGGCTCCCCATTTGTGACACTTGTGCAGCAGCAACTTGGTCAATTATCCATATTTTTGTGACTCATTGCAGTTTAGTTGTACAGTCTGGATCACGTTCTTCATTTGGTTTCACCATTCTTAGGAATGTCCTCCTTGATACCACCCAGATGAGCAGCTTAGGAATCTGTTCCGGAGGTTGAATTGGACGAAAAGACATTGGATATGAAAGCTTTGTACTTACCATGAAGATAGATCAGTGTTGTCTATTTTTGTCTGGTTCAACATCTGTTCCTCCTTCCCTTTTTAAATATGGTCACTGACAACTTTTGATGACCAGGTATTTCTTGCCTAGAACCCTTTCTTTTAAAAATTAACTTTGTTTTGTATTGCAGTATTTGCATGTTTATCAAAGGGAGCACCTAAAGGTACTTCTGTTATAGAAGTAGATTTTGTGTAGGTTTACATCTGCAAACTCAATCTAAAGTAACTTAGTGGAGATGAGAGAATTTTTGGGTAGAGGAGATGTCAGACCCTATGCCACAGCTTTAGAACAAGGAGCTGAGGTCTGATCAGATCTGAAAACCAAAAATCTGAAGTAGTTAACTTAATCTGTGCAGCAGCCTATGGGAATCGGATCCGACCTCAGATCCGAGCCGGCAGTTTTCAACAGCTTTAGATCCGAGCTCCAAGCTCCTCCCCCTACCCATAATCCCCTGCCAACCCTGACTGACCTCAGATCTAGTTTGCCGCAGTTTACTTCAGCAGCTTGATCCCGAGTTCCAGGCATTTCATTCGCTTTTGTGAGGAAAATTTAACTTTTCTGACCCTTTTATTAAACTTTTGGTGTGAGCGTGTGTTCAGGTCCCTTTTCTAATTTTAAGACTCTTAGTTTATTTTATATTTAAGCTCCCCCTTCCTTCATGGTTCCATACATGGTTGTGTGTGTTTGGGGCCTAGTGTGTGTGGTTTTACCCTTTTAGTCATTATGTCTGAGGCTCCAAAGCCGATTTTTTCTAAGTGCACCGAGTGTGGCCATAAGCTGTCCCCAGCGGATGGCCATACTCTGTGTGTGTTGTGCCTTGGGGTTGAGCACCTGTCCTCTGGTTGTACCATTTGTGCAGCGTTCAACCCCAGGGCACTCAAGGACCGGAGGTCTAAGCTGATTCTGGCGGGTCTTCTGCCCCCAGACTCGGCTTCTACCTCCGGTCTTCCCGTGGCTCTGGCTGCAGCGGCTGCCACTCCTGCTTCCCTCCCCCCGGGACTCAACCTCCTGCCTTAGGCCCAGAGGAAAGGGAGGCTAGGAAAGAAAGAAGGAGGGAGAAACACCACAAGCGGCCGGCCGAGGCCTCTGCTTCGGCCCCCCCGGCTAAGCTGTCTTCTTCCTCCAGGACTTGTGGGTCTCCTCCTTCTCGGATCCGGTCCCCGTGCTTTTCACTGGGTCCTGAGGAGGAGTTCCGATCTCTTTCGAGGTCATCGAGGCGACACTCCTGCCCCGCCTCGGTGGCCTGGTCGAGATCTACCCGAAGTCTCACGGATGCAGATTTGGACCGGATAATGAGAAGATTCCTCCAGGCCCAACTGTAGATGGGAGTGCTCCTGCCTCTCCCCCCCCCTCCAGGGGGGAGCTCGACCCCCTTCTTTGCCCCAATAGCTCCTTCTCTGTCCCGGAGCCAGGTAGCCTTGGAGCCGGGGGTGTGTCGGCACCGATAGTCTCAGGTACTTTGGCGCCAACACTTCCCTCGAGTCTGTCGGGTCCATTTTCTTTGGATCCGAGCTCTCAGAGCCGAGGGTTGAGCTTCAGATCTGGGGGTATCAGTATGTCTTTGGCTCCATCCAGATCGGAGCATGCTGGTCTGTCGGATCCGATCGCTTCGGTGCCAGCTCTGATCCATGCATCGGATCCGAGCGAGAGTCTGCTTTCGGATCCCAGAGAGAGCAGCTCTCCCTCGGCATTCGACGTGGTGGAGAGGGCCCTGTCAAGAGATTCCAGGCCCCTGGCCCTTGCCACGGCTCCACCCTGCACTCCTTCTCTGTTGGGTCCGACTTCCATTACCCGGTCCCAGGGACAGCCTGCTTTGACGTCTCAGGTAGTTCCATTGGAACAAGACGTGGCTGGTGAGACCTCCTCAGACAGCCCCCCCGAGGATGTTCCTCACAAGCGAAGGTGCAAGAGGAGGCACCTGGACTCCCCCGAGTCCATGACTGAGGACACGGATTTGGAGGAAGGGGAAGGCTCCTCAAGATCACCTCCCGAAGATGTCTCATTTGGTGACATCATGGAGATGCTTAGAATAAGGGGGGGTGGTCTGCCCCAAAGCATACCTCGAACGAATCCGTGTTCCTGGAGGCGTTTGAAGCAGGCCCATCTACCTCTTGGGTGTCCCCTCCGGCCGACCCCCTAGTAAACTTGATTACTACCAGGGCGTGGAAGGAGCCGGACACTGTGGAGCCAGTCCCCAAGTGCCCGGACAAGATTCTTAGCCCACCCTCTGACAAGTCCCACTGGAGTAAGGGTCCCCCTGTAGATGCCATGTTGGTGGCGGTGACCACCAAGAGGGAACTTGCTCAGGAGAGTCCCTCGGTTCATCCCCCGAGCAAGGAATCTCGGTCGATGGACCACCTAGGGAAGTGGGTGTTTAGTTCGGCAACTTCTCTGTGAGGTCGCTAAACTACATGGCACATGTGCTTCGACTGCAACGGGACCTTATCAAAGAGTACGCTGCGTTGCCCCCTGAGTCCATGTCGGTGGAGGACAAACAACTGCACTCCACCCGGATGGCCACTCTACGATCCATATCTAACATCTCTATGTGGCTGCTGTCCCATGCCACGGAAGGAGCTGCTAGAGCCAGTGAAGCGGGCCTCATCATGAGACATCAGGCCTGGCTCCAGCACTGTGATTTCACCAAACCCTTTAAGGTGTCTTTCGCTAATGCCCCTTTCAATGGTTCTGCCCTCTTCGGCAAAACCGTGTGAGTCACCTTGGTCCAGAGCGAAAAGGACGGGAAGACGTTGTCTGCCATCGGAGTCCGCTTCTCTGCTCCCCAGAGGTCCTTCTCTAAGAACCAAAAGGACAGAAGAAGATGTGGTTCGGAAGTCACAACAGTCCCATCCCGCTCTGGACTCCCAGCCCTTCCGCAGCAGAGGAGGGCAGGGTGGACGCCACCCTAGAGGCAGAGGGAGTCCGCGAAACTTTGGATCCAGAGAACTCTTCTCGGACCAACCCACGCAACACCCCTGAGGGGTTGCCCAACTGCTCCACTCTGGAGGCAGTCGGGGAGCATTTCTCGAAGCACCCAGCAGCTTAGGAGTCCATCACGACAGACCGCTGGGTGCTTCGCATCATATCCAGAAGATATCAAATTCCCTTTTCTCATTACCCACGCAGCCCCAGATACCTCCCCGATGTTTCACCCGATCAGAGGGAGGCCGCAGCAATGGAAATCCACCATTTACTGGAAAAAAGAGCCATCCAACACGTCCCCCCAGACCAGTGCGGGTCTGGGTTTTACTCCAGGTTCTTCTTGGTGCCAAAAAAGACGGCGGACTTAAGACCAATCCTCGACCTCTCTTCCCCGAATCTGTCAGTAACCAAAGAGAAGTTCCGCATGGTCACTCTTCAATCCATTCTCCCCCTTTTGCGGGAGAACGATTGGATGTGCTCTATAGACCTCAGGGATGCGTACTACCACATTCTGATGGACAGGCGATCCAGGAGGTTCCTCCGCTTCAGGCTAGGAGCCAGTCATTTCCAATTCAGGGTCCTCCCCTTTGGTCTCACCACAGCCCCCAGGGTGTTCACCAAAGTGTTAGCAGTGATAGTGGCCCACCTGAGGCTCCAGGGAATTCAGGTCTTCCAGTACCTGGACGACTGGCTCCTGACCGCCCCGACAAGGCATCTACTCTGTGCAGCCAGAAACTACTTTCTTCGTCTAGCTCCCTGGCTGGGGATCACTATCAACATAGAGAAGTTGTCTCTTATTCCGACTCAGACCATAGACTTCATAGGGGCCAGATTAGACACAAACAAACTCCTAGCTTTCTTGACCACAGACCGGCTACTAACCCTGAGGCTACATGTGCAGGCAATTCTACAATCTCCAGCTCCTCTGGCGGAATTGGTCCTGAGGGCTCTTGGCTCAATGGCGGCAGCAATCAACCTATTGCCGATGGCACGTTTGAACATGAGGGTCTTACAATGGACCCTTCAGGTCCAGTGGTCCTTTCTTCAGTATCCTCTGAGCCATCCCATTCCCCTCAGCAGGGCTTGCAAGAGGGCCCTCCCATGGTGGCTCCAATCTCCAGACCTCCAGCAGGATGCCCCTTTTCTATGACCCCTCCACTAGCCATGTTGAACACCTCCCGCCTCAGGTGGGGGGGCATTGTTCGGGCAGGACAGTCCAAGGCACGTGGGACCTCACAAAGACCTCACTGCATATCAACATCCTAGAGATGAGGGCAGTGCTGTTAGCATTGCAAGCACTTCAGAACCTTCTTCCTGTAGGAACGATTGTGATTCAGATGGACAATATGTCTGTTACATCAACAAACAGGGGGAACCAGGTCCTACCCACTCTGTCGAGAGACCATGAGGGTGTGGGAATGGGCGATCTCCACCAACCGCTTTCTCATAGCAACGCACATTCCGGGACGGTCCAACATCCTAGCGGACAAACTAAGTCGCACCATCCTGTTACCATATGAGTGGTCTCTGAATCCTGAGATAGCAAATCGGATTTTCGCCAAATGGGGTCAACCCTGTTGCAATCTCTTTGCCTCTCCCTCGAACACAAAATGTTACGACTACTTCGCTCTCATTTCCCCCTCTGGGGAACCCCCGAGAGATGCTCTGGTGCATGCCTGGCCTCCCAGTCTTCTTTATGCTTACCCTCCTCTTCCTCTGATGCTGAAGTTTCTTCATAAAGTCAGCCGGTTAGGGAGCAGGATTATCCTCATTGCCCCATTCTGGCCTCGTCAAACCTGATTCCCTTACCTTTGGTCTCATCTGGTGAATCCTCCTTGGATTCTGGATCCCCGTCCGGATCTAATATCCCACCCCCTAGATCTCCCAGTCCCGAACCTGGACAATCTCAAGCTCACAGCTTGGCTGCTCCAGTTCCACTCATAGCTAGGACTCTTGGTATCTCTTCCCCAGTTAAGACTATTCTAGTAGCAGCGCACAAGCCTTCTACTAGAAAGATCTATAGTAGCAAATGGAAACGTTTCTCCATTTGGGCGGAACGCCAACATTTGGATCCTTTCACAGCTCCTTTGCCCACTGTATTAGACTTTCTATCAGGGCTGTTTCATCAGGGGGCTAGCTCCTCCACAGTCAAGGTTCAACTAGCAGGTATCTCTCATTATCACGTGGGAAATTAACTGGGCCCTTTGATCACCACGAAATTGTGTAAGACCTTTTTGAAGGGCACCTTTCTGCTCAGACCTCCAGTGAAGGATGTAGTCCCTCCTTGGGATTTAACGCTGGTGCTTCAGGCCTTGACAGCTCCCCCGTTTGAGCCTGCAGCTTCAGTAGATCTTAAATTCTTGTCATGGAAAATGGACTTTCTTGTCGCTATCACCTCGGCTCGAAGGGTCTCTGAATTACAGGCCCTCTGTGTAAAACCCCCATACTTGACCTTTCACAAGGATAGAGTTTACCTCAGGACCAATCCCTCTTTTCTTCCCAAGGTTGCCTCTGAGTCAAATATTAACCAGTCCATTAATCTGCCGGTCTTTTTTCCTAATTACCTTAACAAAGGGGAATACAAATTACACTCATTGGATGTGCATAGACAACTTCGCTTCTACATCCACAGGACATCTGGTCATAGGAAATCCGACCAGTTGTTCATCTCCTTTGTCAAATTTAACTCGGGTAAATCTGTGTCTAAAGTTACACTGTCTAGATGGATTTCACAGTGTATCCTTTTAGCATATGAAAGTACGGGCAGGCCCGCACCTCGGAGTCCATGCCCGCTCTACTCGATCTATGTCTACCTCTGCGGCTTTTAGAGCTAGAGTATCTTTGGATGATATTTGCTCGGCAGCCACTTGGGCCTCATCTCATACCTTTATCGATCACTATAAATTGGACATTATCTCCAGAGGGAGAGCATCCCTTGGCTCTGCAGTGCTCCGGAACATCCATCCATGAAGGCCGCCCAAGGTTCAGGTAGCTGGGGACTCTGTCCCATAGGTTGCTGCACAAATGAAGTTAACTACTTCAGATTAAGAAGTTATGTACTCACCATAACGTTCCATCTGAGTAGGTAAACTTCATTTGTCAGCAACCGTCCCTCCCTCCTGCCCCCTCACTTGTGAATGTATTCATACTCAGGTCCATGGGTTTTACCCACTTTATCTTGAGAATAATAATCTTATAGCAGTTTCTGCTGTTGGGCAAACTTGATCTGAGGTCAGTCAGGGTTGGCAGGGGATTATGGGTAGGGGAGGAGCTTGGAGCTCGGATCTAAAGCTGTTGAAAACTGCTGGCTCGGATCCGAGGTTGGATCCAATTCCCATAGGTTGCTGACAAATGAAGTTTACCTACTCAGATGGAACGTTATGGTGAGTACATAACTTCTTATTATGGTAAGTGCATAACTTTAGATGCAATGACAGTTTCATTCATTGCTCAACTGAAGAGTCTCTGATCCAACTCTGTCACATTTACCAGACTCACTCAAACTTACGGGTCAAGTTGTCAAGCTCTTCCCTTTACCAGTAATGCGTCACTCTCCTGGTACACCTCAGATCTCATTTGCCATGACATCGTTCAGAGTCGTATTTCTGCTCTTGAGCATTTGGAGGTTGAGATAGCATTGTATCCTTTTTGTGAAGTTTTTCTGCAGTTAGCTTGCTTCCCTCCTTCCTTTGCTGTTAGATTGTACTTGTTTGCCTTTCTACCTTGTCTTCCTTTTTTATTTTTTTCCTCCTGTGTCCTGATGGGCCTTTCTATTCAGGATGCTGTCTCTGTACCATCATTGGTACTGGGTTTTTTCCCTTTCACTTACCCACTTTTCTGGTACCGTTGCTGGTGTTTTCCTTCTGATGTGTGTGTGTGTGGACCCCGATCATTCTCCCCACTTGGCACCGGCTAAAGTGACAAACTTCAGGTCAAACACCTTTTTCGTATCATACTGTCAAAAGATTTTTAACACTCTTAACATATACTGGAAGAATCACGCAGATTAAGTAAGCAAAAAAAGGTTTATTTTACATGCATGGAGACCTGCCACAAAGTACTTGGTATGTCAGCAGTCTAATTTCTGTACACTTTACATGGGTTTTTATACCCTCTTCTACACATACACAGCAGCTGGTTACTAGACAAAGAATTTCAGTCAAGGCTATAAATTCACTCACTGGAGCCTTAGATGGTCAAAAGTCAGACACAAGATAAGTTGGTGCCTACATCAAGGTAACATCTATGCACTCCTCCTTGGTCAGAGGTCAGTCCCAAGATAGGCCTGTGCATGGACCAAGGTAACATCTGTGCATTCCTTTCTGGTCAGCAAATTCCTTACAAGAAAAACAACTCATTTTAGCTTATTTCTTTGCACGCAATGCAGTTTCACATTTTAACCCTTCCTTATACAGGATACAAAGATGTTGAACACAAAGATTCTTACTACATTTCCCCCCTAACAACACTTTGTATCACCAGTAATACTTTTTATTCATACAGTTGTTCACATGATTCATTTTCTGTATATTCAGAATAATAAGCTTTAGTTGCATTGGCAGACAATACATTTGATATTATCATTCAGATGCAAGGAATGCAGCAACAACCCAACAGTAGGAATATAATAGCACCAACACATATAGCAATTAAGACATTCATAAGTACTATTCCCCAATTTCCAAACCAATTTTGGAAAAAGTCAGTCAATGGGTTCTGTCCTGGTTTTGTAAGTTCAGAAACTTGTTGTAAGATCTCCAAATGACTGTCTATATCATGCTCATTATCAGGAATAAAAGAACAACACTCCTCCTGGATAAGAGCGCAAGTACCTCCTTTCACCGCTAGGGTGAAATCGAGCGCCATACGATTCTGCAACACTACAGTCCTCATTGCAGTTAACTCATCCATCACCAACTCTAGCACAGAAAAAGTTGCATTGCTCAGAGTTTCTAACAGTTTTGACAATTTTCTGAGCTCCCAAATAGATTTTACTGTCCCATAAGCTGGAAGAATACCAGCCCAAGAAATAATATCATCGCCCAAGTCCATGTGTGACAGCCCCTTGCTGCTACTATGGGCCAAATCGTGGTGATAGATCCAGGATGCATCAACATTACCTACAGGATTAACAGGTTTATTAACAGCACGCATTTCAGTATTTTACCTTGGGGAAGAGAAAATGTATGTCTTATAGCTGGTGCTAAATAACCCAAAAAACAACTGCCTGACCAATTCCTTGGTAACCATTTGTATGCTTTTCTACCACAGATAAAATAACAATCATTCACTTTGAGGGTAATATTTACTGGAATAGAATGATTTTCTTTGTCTTGTAGCCCTTTAAACAAAAGATCATACACAGATAACATTTTTTTCAAAAAAGCTTGTGACATTAATAAGCCCTGTACTATTAATAAGCACTCTTATAGGCTTGAAACTCGTTGCACAGTGCCCATCTATTGTACAGTTATGAATTATGGTTACATTACATTGACTCCATCCAACCTTAATTTTTCCAGATCTTTGGAAACATACAGTTCCATTCTGGTGACCCATGAGGGGTAGTGCTATTTTGTCCTTTAAGGCTACGTTTGAAGTTTCAAACAGTAAATTAGTCCATGTATCATTTGCCCCCAAAGGGACTGTACCTAACATCAGACCACCATGTACAGTAGGGATAGCTGTGCATATCCAACAGTTTGAGACATTAAAAGACAAAGCATATGCATATTTAATAGCTTGGTACGTATTAAAGGGTGGATGCCAAGCTGTATTTTCGTCTCTCTTCACTTGGCTAGTTTCGTTTGAAAATAAAAACGGCCAAAACAGAAAAACAACACTCACACTTACTAGTAACAAAATTATTTTGCAATGCCTTTGTGGGAAGGGCTGCTCCCTTCTGGTATTTTTCTGCATTGCTACAATAGTCAAAAAATTCACACAGACAGAACTACTACTCAGTGTTCCTCATGGGAACTCAGGTTTTTTCTAGCTCAAACTGTTTAACAATTTTGCAATGTGTCAGGTGGATCCACGATGGTCGCTCCTTTATTCGGACTGCTGTGGGTGTCGAAATCAAAACCTGGTTTGGACCTTCCCACTTCGGTGAGGCCCACGTTTTCCTCTTGACAATTTTAATCCACACCCACTCCCCCGCTTTCACTTCCAGGATCCTGTTGTTCTTCTGATATGAAAAATAATCATTCGTTAGAGATGTGTTAGTTTTTGTCAGCATTTTCCTCATGTAATCTGCTATCTCTTCACCCCCCTCACGTTCCGCAGGCAAAAGACCTTGCCACCGCGGGACGTAATAAGGTCTCCCGTATAGTAGTTCAAATGGTGTGACCCCTTTCGAAGTGGGAGTGGTACGCATTGACAGGAGTGCCAGAGGTAAGCAGTTTATCCAAGACTGATGTGTCTCGGCCATGAGTTTACGTAACTTGCCTTTGAGAATGCCATTATGGCGTTCAACCAACCCTGCTGACTGTGGGTGGTAGGCACAATGGTGTTTTAACTCAATTTGAAAAACGGCAGCCAGCTTTTGAATAACTTGGTTTACGAAATGTGTACCATTATCAGAATAGATGTGTGTAGGTAGCCCAAAATGATGGATAATGTTATTTGTAAGGGCCTTGGCTACCGATAGTGCATCTGGGTGTGCTACCGGAAAAGCTTCTACCCATTTTGTAAACGCATCAATAATGACTAACACAAATCGCTTCTGTTGAACAGGAGTTAGTTCAATAAAATCCATACAGATTGTGTGAAATGGATACAGAGGCAGCAGAAAAGCTGCTGGGGTGATCCGCACCCCACCACCATGGTATTGTGCACAAAGCAGGCACGATAAACAAAATCATTTAGCATACGCTATAAAGCCCTTGGTCCAGAAAATTTGCTGGATTATCTGAACCATAGCAGCAGGGCCCAGATGAGATGGGCCATGCGTCACTAATGAGGCATACCTAAAAAGGTTTGTTGGCAAGACATACTTATCATTTGGACCTACAAAAACTCCCTGCTTTTGAATAGCCCCATATTTAACCCATCGCTGTTTTTCCTGAACTGTACTAAGTTCCTGCATAACCTGTAAAGTTTGTAGATCAAATTTATCTGTAGGGTGAAGTTCCTTTTGTGTGGTCTCGAGTGCAAAAGTAGAGGTTAAGGCTACACTTTTTGCAGTTTTGTCAGCTAGTGCATTTCCAAGTGATACTGGATCCTTGGCATTTGTGTGTGCTGCACACTTACAGATGGCCAATCCCTGTGGCAGTTTGACAGCTTGTAAGAGGCTAAGGATTAAATCCTTATGGGTTATTTCCTTTCCTGAGGCCGTAACCATTCCCCTATTTTTCCATTGCTGTGCAAAGACATGGACCGTAGAAAAAGCATACTGACTATCTGTGTAGATAGTAACTGCCTTATCCTTGGAGATGGTACATGTTCTGGACAAAGCAATTAATTCGGCCGCTTGTGCGGACAGGTTCCTGGGGAGAGGTTTTGCCTCTAATACCTTAGTCTCAGTTGTGACTGCATAACCCACTTGTGTGATACCTGCCTCATTCTTACGTGCTGACCCATCTACAAACAGGGTCCAATCTGAATTTGCCAAAGGTTGATCCTTAAGGTCTGGTCTTGGTAAGACATTAGAGTGTATTAAGTCTAAACACACGTGAGGGGCACCATCGTCAGCTGTAGGTAACAGCGTGGCTGGATTAAGAGTGGTGCTTTGCTCAATGGTCATGTGTGGTTGTGATAGTAATGTTGTCATGCAGGATAAATGTCTGCTAGGCGAGAGAAAGGTAACTTTATCCTGTAGAAGTATTACCGTGACAGAGTGCGGTACTCATAAGGTAAGGTCATGAAACAAAACTAGGGTTGCAGACGCCTGCACGGCCAGTGCAGCTGTGACTACTGCTTGTACACAGTGTGGGAATGATCGTGCCACTGTGTCCAGTTTACTGGAATAAAAAGCTAATGGTCTCAACTTATCCCCATAAGTTTGCAACAGAACCAATGTCATAAAGCCCTGCTTACAATCTACTGTCTGAACAAAAGGTTTTGTATAGTCAGGGAAGCTAAGTGTTGCAGATCCTGCTACCAGTTGCTTTACCCTAGTAAATGCCTGTATTGCCTTATCCGTCCATTGCAGCGCGTCATGTGCTGCCATGGGAAGTGCAAAAATAAGTTCCGGAAGTGGACTGACTTCCTCTGCATAATTGGGAATCCAACTACGACAAAAGTTTGTTATTCCTAAAAATGACATCATTTTTTTTTTCGTACTGGGCATTGGTGCCTGTAAAATAGCTTCTTTTCTACAGCTATCTAGTTGTCTACCAGCATTTGAAATGGTATAGCCTAGATATCGTACTTCAGTTTTACAAAATTGTAATTTAGATTTGTTTACCTTATGTCCCTCTTTCGCCAAGAAATGCAATAACCGGATAGTTTCGGACTTACAGACAGCCTCCGTGGGTGCAGCCAGTAAGATGTCGTCCACGTACAATAGTAGATGACAGCCATGCTCTGGTTGAAACTGTGCCAGGTTTGTCGGCATTTCTTGCGAAAAGATTGTAGGGCTTTCACAATATCCCTGCGGCAGTCTTGTGTATGTGTACCGCTTGCTCATAAACGTAAAAGCGAACCAAAACCTACTATCTTCCTGTAGAGGGATAGAAAAAAATGCGTTACTGATATCAATGACAGAAAAATACTTATCTGTGGGAAGGATATCATTTAACAAAACAGATGGGTCTGGGACCATAGGAGCCCTTGGTACCACAGCAGCATTCACAGCCTGCAGATCCTGTACCATTCTCCAGGTCCCATCCGGTTTCCTTACTGGGAACAAGGGTGTGTTACACAGTGAATCTGTGCATGGAATTAAAACCCCAGCTCGTAGTAGAGCCGTGATCACTGGTAGAATGCCTTCTTCTGCCTTTTTACTTAATGGATACTGACGCTTGTGAGGTCTAAAATCGGATTTTGGAGTTATTTTAACTTGTCCTGCTGTTTTTATTAGCCCAATGTCATATTGCCCACGGGACCATAAGGAGTCTGGCACTGATTGTAACTTTAATTCTTCCTGCGGGGTTAGGAGATATAGTCAGAATGGCCCTCCCCCAGGTGGCGTTAGCCTGTCTTCGCGGAGGTGCACTGTTGGTCTAGCCTGGGTGACCCAATTTAGTCTTTGTACCTGAACTCCTTTACATGCCAGTTGTTCTGGCGTCATTTTAGCCCATTCAGTAACTTTCCTCCCCACCAGATACCATGCCATTTGTTCCTCCCTTGTTACAGAGACATGTGCAATGGAATTATTGCGAAAAAGTAACTGCATATCTTTTGTAAGACTGCATGTAACTGCAGAATTTCCTGATTTATCCCAATAGAGATTTTGTAACAGGATTTTTGTGACCTTGTGTTTAAAGAATTGCTCTTCATATTTGTCGTCTGGTCCTACATACTTTGTGTAATACATGGTACAGTGTAGTTGTTTAGCTACCACTGGCGGTTGGGTGCCATATTTGCTTAAGGCCAAATTAGTTGGCTCATTTACTACATTTTGTGGTCCAGTTTCAACAAGATCATTACTGTACCAGTAGTGTAAATCACCCTGCCCCACCTGTAACATAACATCTTGAATTTCTACTCGTTTGGCTAGAACCCCTGATGCCATTGGCACAGCTGCTATGCCAAACACGTGCATTAAATCTCTCCCTAATAAGTTTACAGGGCAAATTTTGGAGATAATGACTCAAAACCTGATAGTTTGGTTAGTTTCAGGGTCCGTGAACCGTAAGGGTTTAGATAGTGGTTCCTTATAAATGCGGCTATTTGCTGCCTTGACTAATACATAGTCATCAGAAGTTACATCGGATGGCACTGCAGAATTTTTTAGCAGGGTCCTGGAGGCCCCTGAGTCGCAAAAAATTTCTACATCCTTCCCTTCTACTTGAAGTGTGATTATCGGTTGTGCCTCTAGCTGCATAGTTACAGCCAGCACTGTTAAATTAACAACCTGATATTCGCCTTCTGAAAAATCAGTCATTTCATTCTCCCATCCTGCACATTCTCCCTTACCCTCTTCGTTTACGTCCTCAAAAGCTTCCTCTTCACTCTGCCTTATTGAGTCTGGCCCATCAGCCTTTTTGTCCGGGTCTGATTCACCTCCACCACCATCATATAGTCATGCTGACTCGTGATCCGGGGTGGTTTTAGTTCTTTCAGAAGACCGGCAATCCCTCGCAAAATGTCCCTTTTTACCACATTTGAAACATTCTCCTCTTTTCTGTCTGCCTTCATAATCTTCGGAGTGTCCCACATTCCCTCTTCCTCTGCCCATGCCTCTGCCCCTTCCTCTACCCCTGTTAGTCGGACCTTGCAGTAGCATAAGTGTCCCATCTTCACTCACCGTAAAGGTTTGAGCTTGTTTTCTTTTCCTTTCTTCTAAATATTTTTCTGCATGTCTTGCATACTCCAGTAAGGGTTGCAGACGTGCCGTCCTATGGTCTATCATATGTTTGTGAATGAAGTTACTGATTGCAGTTCTACATCCTTTTAAAAAGGCATTTTTTAACTGTTGTTCATAAGGTGAATCATTTTTTTGATCGGGTGGTTTGTTCATTCCACTATGGTTATCAAAACACTGGGTAAGTCTCTGCAAATAGTTGTCTACTTTTTCATCGTCTGCTTGTACACATCTATTGATACAGGTCCAGTCTGCCCTAGGCTTCCATTTATCCATAATACGGGTTAGTAAATCCTTAACCTGCTTTTGGCATGAGTCTGAATTGTAGGCAAGTGGTCTATCATCTTCCCTGATTATGGGGTTCCAGTCCCCACAGACCAGGTGCCAGTCGGGACCCAAAATTTGTCGAACTACTTGTTCCGTTTCTATGACATTTAGCTTATAACTTTCTATCATGCCTGCGATATCCTCACAAAACTTGGTCATATCTAACCTAGGGTGTGGTATTCCTTCTACAGCTTTTCGAATGTCTTCCCGCGTCCAGGGTCGATAGACTAAAATGGTGGTACCCTGTCCGGACATACCTGCTTGCGGATTTGCAACTTCTATGAGGGGATACTCTGTGGACGCCGAATTGACTTCGGCTTCCTTTTGTGTCCATTCTGATGTATCTATATTACGGTTCCGGAGTTCCAGGGTTTTACCTACTTGTTTTGTCAGTACTACGGGGGGTACAGTTTTATCCTGATTCTCTGTGTCATCTTCCTGATACTGGGGTGGACTAACCCTGTCTTCAGTGACGTCAGGATACAAGGGTGGGGCTGTTGGTTTACGACAGACAATAGATGTTTCGTCATCTTCTTTGTGGACAAAAAATGCACTTTTTGCACTCGAGCCACTACTTCCCTTATTTGAAAATTGTTCCTTATATCTCTTATTAGCTTCTTCTAACCATTTCTGTGCTTGAGGAAATCCTACCTTGTTTTGTTTCTTAATCTTACCTCCTGTGTCCCTGCGCAGGTCTCTCACTAGATTTTGACATTCTGATCTATTTAAGGTACCACTAAACCCATAATTTTTCTTCCATTTTTTCATATATTTCAAGTTTTTCAGATGTAATTTAAACATATATTCCTCATCCTCAGTCCTTTTATTTGAGCAGCCCTTACTAACACAACAACTGCTTCCTATTCCCATTTTTCTTCTTTAAAAGAAAAACTGTTTCCTTTTCCTGAGATCTCTACCGGTCTTTTGTAAAATTTTAAACAAAAGAAATTCCTTTATGACTAGTCCCTTAAAAAAACTTTTACAAAATAAAAAAAGCTTACCTTACTGCGGATCTTCTGCCCTCGTTCGTCACCGTCCCACGGATCGAATCTAAGAGTGACTGGCCTCTACTTACGACTTCTTTGTCGGAGGTCTTTCCATTCAAGGGAGCCCGAGATTCGTTCTCCCCTTCCTGTACAGGTTTTTCAGTCCCTCTTATGCGATTTGTACCGTGAAGAGGTGGCCCCACATTCTTGGGCGCCAGAAATGTCAAAAGATTCTTAACACTCTTAACATATACTGGAAGAATCACGCAGATTAAGTAAGCAAAAAAAGGTTTATTTTAGATGCATGGAGACCTGCCACAAAGTACTTGGTATGTCAGCAGTCTAATTCCTGTACACTTTACATGGGTTTTTATACCCTCTTCTACACATACACAGCAGCTGGTTACTAGACAAGGAATTTCAGTCAAGGCTATAAATTCACTCACTGGAGCCTTAGATGGTCAAAAGTCAGACACAAGATAAGTTGGTGCCTACATCAAGTTAACATCTATGCACTCCTCCTTGGTCAGAGGTCAGTCCTTGTGTCTGGACCAAGGTAACATCTGTGCATTCCTTTCTGGTCAGCAAATTCCTTACAAGAAAAACAACTCATTTTAGCTTATTTCTTTGCACGCAATGCAGTTTCACATTTTAACCCTTCCTTATACAAGATACAAAGATGTTGAACACAAAGATTCTTACTACACATACTCTTGTCAGGACCCAAGTCATCTTGGATTTTCTCTCTTCACTCTGGATCTGATATTTCCTCTGCCCCATTTGCCCTACCTACAGGAAGACTCCTAGAAAATCTTCCAGATCACCATCTACTACTACATCCCTTGGCCTTGTAAGATCTTGTCTGAGGCAAAGGTGGATAGGGTGATAGTTTCCCAGGGCTCAGATTCATATGGGGGTCATGCCTTCTCCCATCGGACCCATTAACCTGCCTTCATCTCAGTATAACGTTGCATCTCTGATCTGACCAGTGCATTTGGAGTCCTCAGATCTGAGATCTTTGAAGATATCCTCCTCAAAGTTAAAAAAAAAAAACACTTGTTTGACTCCAGCTATTACCCCAGTTATCTGGCTGTGACCGACTTGGAGTTGAAGCATCAGTGCCAGCTCCGGGGTGGGGGGGTGGGATCAACTCTGAGGCTGTCAAAGCCATCCTTGCCTCTTGGCACTTCACCATTGAGTAGCTTGATTCAGACTCCCTCCTCAAGGCAGGATTTCATGGGGTTACAGTGGTCAGTGTTCATGGCTTTGGTGCCTATGTAATTGACTGCTTCTCCTGAATCTTCTGCCATTGAGGTTGTGGAGATGGCTTTTTTCTTTACCCAGAAGAAAGGACATTGTCTTATTAGGATCCTATCCTACCCTTCCTCCATTGACTCTGAGCACTGATCATACAAGCCTTCAGCCAGTCCTCATTCAGGACTCCCCACCTTCTTTCAATAACTTCACTAAACCATCCCACTGATGAGGTCCCTAGGAAGAGAATGTGCAAAAGGAGGCACCTACAGGCATTTGGCATGGATGACACTAACATCGATGTAGGGGAAAGGGTCACCTAGGTCTCCACCTAATGTTGCTTTTGAGGGATACTAACTAGATCTCCTTAACTCATTCACTCCGGTGGAGCTCAGGAAGTTTGCACTGTAACTTCCAATGGGTGGAGCCTAAGCCTTTTCAGAGAACCAAATTTTGCTCTCACATTTCAAACAAATGTTCATATCTCTGGAACCATAAGGAGTTTTAAAGAAGTGTAAATGGGGAAACTCTTCAGCACAAACTATTTTTGTAGGGGTAGTATTCTTTAGGTTCCCAATCTTAAAACTGAATTTTATAAGTCACAGTAAACGCACTATTACAGTTGTAATATTTTGTAAACAACTTACACTAAGCAACCACTCAAGTTGCTGTCAGCAGCATTTTATTATTCATCTGTGACCTTTCATATGAGGCTAAGGACTTCTATTACTTGGTTGTTGATATATTTAGAAAAATGTAAAAATATGTCTATACAAATTAATATCATAAAAACAGTTATCTATTTACCTGCACTAGACGGAGGTCAAATATTAATGTAGTGGAGTTGGCTATTGTGTAACCTTTAAGATGAAATCTTTAAAAACTTTGTACGTAGCATGGCTTTGAAATTATTGATGTAAATCTGAGCAAGCAATATTTGATGCCTGGAGGTGTCAGTAGGAACTGCAGATGCACCTGAAGGTGTCACTCGGATGCATGCTGGGGAAAACCAGTGTGCTCACAGACTAAGCAGGTCCATTGCGATGCCTCACGAGTGATCTTTAAGTGGAGGAAAATATTTTTTCATCTATGGAGTTAGCCTTGCTGCAATTTGTTTTGCTTCTTCCCCCAGGTTACTGAGAGATGTTCTGGTCCACGATTGGCCCTCTGGTCTGGTTGAGGGGCACAATTAATTTCACCCTTTTGTATTCAGTAGATCTGGTTTCCCTTCCTCTGGCATCATCTTATTTATCCTTTTTGGATACTGGATCCATATCCAGACATACTGTTTCACCCGACAGGGATGCAACATCCAGACATCAATGGCCTCATGTTAACCGCATGGTTTCTCTGCTTCCAGTGATGGCTAGACAGCCCAGGCTTTCTTCCTCAGTTCGGCAGATTGTTTTGTCCTCTCAAAAGCTTTCACTAGGAAAATTCACAAGAGTAAATGGAAAAGATTTTCAATCTGGGCCCTTCAGAGAGATTTGGATCCTTACTCCATCTCAGTCTTGGCAGGTCTTGACTTTTTGGCCTTCATTTTTAACAACTGGGTGAGCAACTCTGCTATCAAAGTTCAACTAGTGGCCATTTCAAACTTTCATTCCAGAGAGAATCCTTCTTTCCTGGCTTCCTTGAGGTTATGTAAGGCCTTCCTTAAAGGTATCTTTTTACTTGCCCCCCAAGTTAAAGATACTACTCCTTGGGATTCAGCTATTCTTTTACAGGCTGTTATGCCATCTCTTTCTGTGCCTTCTAAGATTGACCTTATGTTTTTGTCCTGGAAAACAATTATTCTGGTCGTTTTTGCCATGGCTAGGAGTGTGTTTGATCTCCAAGCCCTCTGTGCAAGTCCTCCATACGTTGTCCATAAATATAGTTTACACACAAACCCACCTCGGATGATGCTACAATATAAACAAAAATGATTGACGTCAATGATTGGCTTTGCATCTGTAGTCAGTCTTGAGGAGGGGGGGATCCAGTATCTGTCAGCCTTGGAGGATATGGCAGACAGACTTACTGCTTTACTAGAGATGGTCTGCACCTGTTTCACCAAGGCTTTTGGATAGTGCCTTTTTAGGCAATGTCAAAATACTAAGTTTTCCAACATAAAATCTTGTTGAGACAAACCCAGGGTCATGTTGCTTAATGCTAGGCATTTAAACATGAAACTGCACTCCCTGGAAGCACTTCTCATTTTGGAGGATGAGCATGAAGGAACCAAAGGTGGAGATGTATCCAACTTCATTAAAACCAAATACACTTTGAGACTGGTCAAACAGCATGACTCGAACTACTCCATTTCCAGTTAACTGTTGGGAAAGTACCATACCACATCATTGCTAGTTATTGATCCCCTACCATGAACCAGGATAAGCACACTGCCTACATCAACTTACTGGAATCCCTCACCATACAGCCCAACACCTTAGTCATGGGGGATTTCAACTATTCTTCCTTAGACTGGGGGACATAACATGAGGAAAAACATGCTTGCCCAGAGATTCCTGGACTTTTTAACACAAATGCTCTGGAACAGTCCACAGCCCCAGTAGGGGCTGTAATGTTCTAGGCATAGTACTGACCAACATCGGGGGGTCACTGTACTTCTCCATGTGTGATGGCCAACCTGGTTAGATCAGACCATTAAACAGTATCGTTTGAAGTAACTGCTGGAACTGACACCCTCACTGGAACAAAAATTATAAAAAACTTGACCAAAGCTAACTACAGCCTACTAAGTGATGGTATAAAAACTTCATACCACCCTCAATCGGAAACATTGACAATCACTATGCAGAAGTGTACTCAAATGCCCTGTACAAAACACTTAAGTGACTGCATAAACTGTGCTGTACCTGGCTGGATCAAAACTAAGTCTTTCTGTAAAAACAAGCCACTGTGGTGGACTTCAAATATAAACAGATTAATTAACAGGAAGAAACTGTTGTCCTCTGCAGAGGAAGAGTTCCCTCCTAAGCTTAAACAAGAAAATCAGAAATCTTGTAAAGTCTTCCAAAGCAAATTACAAAACTAAAATCACATCCCTAGCCAAGGATAATAAGGCATTCTTTACATTTGAAGTCTAAAAGGGAATGTCCACCTATGTGCTGAACTGGTTGTAGATGGGACCACACATACTACACCAGAAGGTATCACCAACCTGGTAGCTGACAGATTTTGGAGTAAGTGTCAGCCCCCTATCACCACCTACCATATCCGACACCAACTCTCTGCTTAATTTCTCTACAGAACAGGTAATCTCTGTGCTCGCTAAAGCCAAAACACTGCCTCAGTGGTACCAGATAATATCCCAGGTTGTTTACTCTGCAATGTAAAAAAGACCTAGCAGACCCACTTGGTGTTCTCTTTAATCAGAGCTTGAGAACTGGCTATGTTTCTGCCCAATGTGGAACAGCAACAGCAATCCCCCTGCACAAAGGGGGGGGGGCATCAGCTGACCCTGGGGACTACAGACCCATAAGTCTAACCAGATTAATCTGAAAGGCCATGGAAAGAATTATCATGGATCTTAACAAGGACATTGATGACCTCCAAATGCTGGACCCAACCCAGCTTGGCTTCATTATGGGTAGATCATGGTTATTAAACCTGGTAGACTTTTTTGAGAATGTCACCAAAGCCATGGATGAAGAAAAGCCTGGTGCACACAGCCTATCTTGACCTTACTAAGGCTTTCAACACAATCCCCCATTTTGGGATTGTTGAGAAACTCTCCCATCTGAGAATTAATTAACCGTTGCATTACTAGATGGGTAACAAATTGTCTCACAGTCAGAACACGTACTGTCAAAATTGGTGACTTCACCTCCACCAGTAGACCCGTCGCCAGTGAAGTACCATGGGTCTGTGCTTGGTCCACTTACTGTTTGACACCTATCTCTTAGAAAAATCAGCGAGTTCCCCAGTAGTGTCAGCATATTGCAAGAAGGGCTAGCACAAATGACTGATTTGTGCCAAAGCCATGGTCTAAAACTGAATGCAGAAAAAATGCATTATTATTCCCTTTGGCAAAACTGAATTCCCTACCACAAGTTGATCACAAACCAGTTAACCGCAGTAAGGACGAGCAGCCAAGTTCACTTGGTGAAACACTACTTTATTAAAATAAAAACAGTCTAGAGCACTTTCTTCCCAAGTGCTCAAGACTGTGTTTTTATTTTAATAAAATAGTGTTTAACCGAGTGAACTTAGCTGCTCATCCTCACTGTGGTTAATTGGTTTGTGAACACAAGTTGATAGCAATCTGAACTTTGACTGCCAAGATTCCACAGTGGTAAGGAAAGCCTTTTACATAGTGCACTTCATAAGCAAAGGCATAGCATCCAGGTTTAGGGATGTTACAACTCAACTGTACTCAACCCTCATCAGACCACTAAGAGTGTAATGCTGCCTTTTGCATGTACTTCACGAGAGACGTGCAGCAGCTGGAGAGACCTCAGAGGTTTTTTGAAAAGAAAATACAGAGCTTCCAAACCATGACCTATGTGGACAGGCTGAAAGCCCTGTCACATTAATCTGTATCTTATAGGCTGCTGAGAGGCAATTAGTTCCTGGCCTGTAGGGCAATCTCTGAATCTGTCCTAATTGAAATGCTGCACATCCGCAAGTCAAATGGCACAAGAGTCATTCATTCTAGGGATCTCAACCTAACTTGTGACATTAACAGAACATGATGGAGAGACAGATATGTCTCCCAAAGACATCTGCTTCTCTGGAATAGACTGAACAGAGCTCCTCACTGACCCTATTCAAATGCAGCTTAGATAATTGGATAGGAGACAGCAAGTTTGCCCCTCTGGGGTGGCACCCATGTCCCTTATAGACAGGAGTCTGTCTGAGCTTTTTCACAAACCAATTAAGCTCACTCTCTCTACCACATTTCTCTTACCCTCCCTTCTCTATGGTGCCCCTCTTTTAACAAACCTGTAATCATCTCTCAAAGCAAAACTATCCACTTATTATAATAAAATAGCCAGATTCGCCACTAGCAACAAATCTTCAACCCATCACTGTGCACCACTCCACAAACTAAATTGGCTTGAACTTCCCAACTACATCTCCTATACTCAGCTCACCTATGCACACAAACTCATTTTTCAGCCATCCCTCTGTCCCTCCCTGTCCACTACCTTTAAAATACACCACACACAAAGACTTCTCAGATCTGCTAATCAAAACCTAATAGAAGTCTACAGACCCCTTCGTCCCCCAAGACAAAACCTCCTGTTCTTTTCCCTAGCACGCCTATGGAACTCCCTCCCTCCCTCCATTCGTACCATCACTAGCCTCCCTACCTTTAAAAAAATCACTCCACTCCCACCTAACATCCACATGGGAATGCTCCTGCTACCATCCCACATAATCATTCTCCACTTTCTACAGTCTTCCATCTCATACATTCTTTATTGAAGCTAGTAATCAATTTCTTAATTATACCTACCAATCTGAAAGCCTTCTGCATCTATCTACTCACTTCCTAATCCTACTTGAACAATACTCTCAAAAAAAAATGTAATTTTGTTTTTTAGTATTTTTGATTGTAACCTCAGTATTTTGTTATGTCTTGTAATCAGAAATTGTTTGAAATGTAAATCTCTGTAATCTTTGTGTAATCTGTGTTGGAGCTTTTCTCCCCAGGACTCCATTGAAAAAGGGTTCTTTTGGCCCAGTGGGCTATCCTGGTTAACCAACTGCAAATAAATAAAATAAATAAAATAAAAAAGGAGTTGCAGTTCTTGATCACAGACCCGCTCTGTTCATAAATTTGTTCTGTGAACTACCCAGAAAGAACAAATGGAGGGTACTTGGGATTAACATGGCTAGGCTTATAAAGGCTCTAGGGCTGCTAGCTTAGTAACCACCGGTGAACCTACTTAAGGTGCATAATCATCATTGCTCTTAAGGGCTGCTAGCTTAGTAACCACCTGTGAACCTACTTAAGGGGCATAGTCATCATTGCTCTTACATCTGCAAGAGTATCTGAATTGCAAACTCATGGTGGCTGAAACCTGTGTGGTTTTCCAAAAGGATGGTGTATTTTTTGGAGCAAACTCTTCATGCCCAAAGTGGTTTCAACGTTTGCTTTGAATCAAGACAACAGTCTCCCAGTTTTCTATCCAGAAACAGAAACTGAGAACAAGGTCTGCATACCCTGGATATGCATAGGCAGCTTGGCTAATATCTTGACATAGATAAGACCTATAGAAAAGCTGATCAACTATTTGTCTTCTTATCATGGGACAAAAGAGACATCCTGGTCTAACCAGACAACTTTCAGGTGCTTGCCCCCTAAGCTGTCCCCCTCCCCTTACCATGGCAGATCCATTTTAAGCAGCATCAGAGCACATCCTATTAGAGCCTTGTCTTCGATAGCCTACTGGAAAGAGGTGGACTCTTGAGAAGCATTCTAGAGATAGCTACATGGTCCTCCGTACGTACATTTACAAAGCTGCATTCCTTTCCTAGGTCTGGGTCAAACTTTGTTAGGACTGTTCTCTAGGGACTTCTGGATCCATATCCATCTTTCTCCCAGGATGGATAGGCTTTGGTATTTGACTCCTAGCCTAAGGGTTACTGCAGCAGTGGGAATGAGCATAGTACAGATGTGTAAGTTGCACTTACCCATAACAGTAGATGTTCGAATTCCTCACTGCTGCAGTAGTCACACCCACTCTCCATCCTCTTGTATATAGTTGTATTATGGATATAAACTGATCTACTGTTAATATTTAGTTATTTCAGGATGTTAGGCTGTTCTGTAATTATATGGGCAAGAACGTCTTAAAGCTTTGATCTGATGTTGTTAATCTTCGTGTATTCCTTACTCTTGGGATTCGGTTCTAACCTCGAAACTGAGCTGACCTTTTTTCAAGCTTGCATCAGCCACAAACCTCTCAAGCTAAGATTTTACCCATCATGCCCTTCTTATTGTTACCTCAGATCTTGTTTGCCGCATTGCTGTTCAGCAGTGTTGAGCAGTTCCTCTACAGCTAAGTGTATATTTTTGATAATTTTTGAGTTTTTTCTCACAGAATTCTTAGTTTTTCGACTTTGTCATATCTTCTTATTCTTTATTACTTGTACCTTTTGGTATCTTCTACTACCTTTGTTGGTAGTCTTTCCTCACCCCCCCCCCCTTGGGCATTGCTTTAATGTGTGTGTGTCTAGTTTTTGAGTATTTTGTGGATATAATGTCTGAGAAGAAAGGGAGTCCAGGCTTTAAGAGGTGTTCGGAATGCAGACACAAACTGCCTCACTCTGACATGCATGACTGGGCATGCCTCATCTCACAGTGAAGCCGACCTGTCAGATTTTTAAAGGTTTTTCTGCCAGGACTTTGAATGAATGTAAAAATAAATTAATACTAAAGGGTCTCCTTAAGACCCCTTTTTGTGAGGCTATTTCTGGGTCACAGGAATCTTCTCCTTTCAAACAGCATAAAAGGTTTAAGTCTCTTCCATCATCTCCCTCTGGAGACCCTAAGGAATTGAAACATTAAAAGGCTAAATTGTCAGAGTGGTCAGTGCCAGCAGCTGCTTTGGCATCGACCCACTTGACTCTGTCTCTGGTTATATCTGCTGGTCCCTCTACACTATTGCATTCAATGCAGTCATCAGCCTTCATGGTGCAGACTACTATGGCACCGACTAGTTCGGTGCAGACTTCCTTGGCACCGATTAGTATATCGGCAGAGTCATCTTTAGCACTGACTAAAGTCTCAGTGCAGACTCCTTCAGCACCATCCAGTTTCTCAGTACAAACATCTTTGGCACCGACAGTTTTCTCAGCGCAGACCCCCTCATCACCGACAATTTCTTCGGTGCAGGCCTTTTTGGCACTGATGGTTTTGATGCACACAACTCCAATTTTGATGACACCATTCTTGGTGCAGGAATCTCTTGCACCGATGATTTCGGTGCACACTGCTTCTGCACCGGCTTTAGTGGTGCAGACTATACAAATGCTGCTAGTTTCGGTGCAGACATTACCTATACAGACACCTTTTTTCAGTGGTCGTGCTAGCCCTTTTTTGGACAGGACTGAATTGCCTTCAGGGCTATCAATGAGGTCTACCAGAAGCCTTCCTGAACATGATGTGGTGCATCTTATAGACCAGCTGCTTTTGGCCAGAGGAATTGCTGCCCCTTCAAAAGTGTCTCTCTCCCCCCTCTGGAGTTGATAACCCTTCTCCCCAGACTCCTACCTATACTCCTTCAACCTTTATGGAGGTTTTGAGGCATCCCTCCTCAGGCGGGCTGGGCTTCCAGGCCTTGGAGAGGACACTGGCCACTGCTTCTTGGCCGCCTGTGTCGGAGACTACTTCCTCTGAGCCTCAGCTGTCTCAAGTCGCAACCCCCAGACACAGGGTGCAAGAGTCTCGGGCCATTCTATCCCTGGAGACCCCATCCTTGCAGCCTTCCCCAGTCTCCCACTGAGGAAGTCCACTGCAAGACTACGTGTAAGAGGAAACACATGGACTCCATGGAAGTCATTGATCGAAGACACAGATTATGATGACGGGGAGGGGTCCCCATGTTCACCTTCTGATGAGGTTTCCTTTGGTGACATCTTTGAAATTTTAAAGCAGAGAGGTGAATGGAAGTCCTTGAACCCTTTCTCAGAGGAGTCTGTGTTCCTGCAGGTTTTTCGTGCCCAGCCCCCTACCTCCTGGGTTACCCCACCTGCCAATGAGCTCGTCAAGCTCATCATGCAGTGTGCATGGAAGGCACCGGACTCTGTGGAGGCCATACCATGTAGGCCAGACAAAATCGTTTATCCCCCAGAAGTGTGCCCCCATTGGTCGTAAGGTCTCCCAGTAGACGCCATGGTGGTGGCTGTAGGTACAAAGAAGGAACTGGTAACGAGCCAGACTGTTCACCCACCCAATAAGAAGTCCCGGGCGGTGGACAGATTAGGGAAGTGAATCTTTGTGTCATCGACCTTTGCTGTTAGGTCCTTGAACTACCTGGCACATTTCACAAGGCTACAGGGAGACTTGGTGCCCAAACTCTCTGAGACCTTGGCAAGAGCAGTTTCTGTTTCTGATGAGGTCCGAGACAAGGTGGCCTCTCAGCGACCCTAGAATCAGTTTCCAATTCCTCAATGCGTTTGATATCACATGCTACTGAGCAAGCGGCGAGAGCTGCGGATGCAGGCATAGTCATGAGATGCCATGCCTGGATGCACCTTTGTGACTTTGTGGATCCCTTCAAGGCTTACTTTCTTAACGCCCCTATTGAGACCACTACTTTGTTTGGGTTCAAGGTAAAAGATACATTGGCCAGATGTGAACAAGATGGTAAGACCCTATCTGCCGTAGGTGTCCATTTATCTTCCCCTCAGCGGTTCTATTCTAGGAATCAGAACAGTGGGAAAATGTGGCACAAAAAAATCTCAGGGTCCTTTCCGTGTCTCTCAAGCTGAGTTTTCCCCTAGAGGCGGGGGGGGGGGGATTTCTAAAGGAAGATGCCCCTTTCAGGGCAGGGGAGGTCCATGAAACCGGTGTTCCAGAGAATCTTTCTCTGGACAGCCCTATCAGCGCTCCTGAGGGAGCAACCCGATTGCTTTCCTCTGGAATCAGTCGGGGTCATTTTTCTTGTACCCTTCTGCCTGGCAAACAATAACCACAGATGCTTGGGTACAAAGGCTCATCACCAGAGGATACCATATTCCTTTCTTATTCACTCCCCCCTTACCCAGAAGCTTACCCAAAGTGCCACCCAGTCAAAGTAAAGCCGCAGCTATAGAGATACCAGAGCTACTTCAAAAAAGAGTCATCCAAACAGTCCCCCCAGACCAGACAGGATCCAGCTTCTATTCAAGATTCTTTTTGGTGCAAAAAAAGACAGGGGTCTGGAGACCAACTCTGGATCTCAGCGCCCTAAACAAATTCATAAAGACAAATTCATAAAATTCAAAAATTCCAGATAGTCATGGTTCAGTCTATACTTCCACTTTTGGAAAAGACGATTGGATGTGCTCCATAGATCTTCAAGACGTGTACTACCACATAAAGGTGGAAAGGTGCTCAAGATATCTTCACTTCTGGGCAGGAGTCAGTCATTACCAGTTTTGCATACTGCCCTTTGGACTCTCTACATCCCCCAGAGTGTTTACAAAGTGCATGGCAGTAGTCACAGCTCACCTGCAGCTTCAAGGATTCCAGGTGTTTCCCTACCTAGACGACTGGCTCATTACTGCCCCAACAAGACATCTACTGGATCAGGCCTGGACTTACACTCTAAACACTGCAAAGCAGCTCAGAATATCGATTAACTGGAAGAAGTCAAACCTTACTCCGAGTCACTCATTAGAGTATATTGGAGTGATTCTGGACATGACTTGTACAGCCTCTCTACCAGATCACAGAATTCAGAGGATCAAAGAACAGGTTCAGGCAATATTTTCACAAAATCTAGCCTCAGCTCGATCCGTTCTTCAATTGCTGGGATCGATGGCAGCCTCCATCACCATAGTCCCTCTAGCAAGGCTACACATGAGGCTTCTTCAATGGCTGCTTCTTACTCATTGGTACCCATCCCAGCACCCCTTATCTTTTCTGATTCGAATAAAGGACTTGCTCTGGTGGATGTCAAACAACTCTCACCAGTGGTCTCGCCCCTTCAACCCTCATCAGCCCAATGACACAGTGACCATGGATGCCTTCCTGATGGGGTGGGGGGGCACTTTCAGGGGAAAGAGTCCAAGGCACTTGGTCACAGATGGAGGCCCATCTGCATATCAATGTCCTATAATTGAGGGTGGTGCTACTAGTGTTTCAAGCATTCCAATCGATCCTTCTGTCAGGGACTATTGCAATTCAGTCAGACAACATGGAAGTAGTCTGGTACATCAACAATCAAGGGGGAACCAGATCATACCCACTCTGTCATGAGGCCATGAGAATATGGCAATGGGGAATAGCCTTCAACCATTTTCTGATAGCGATGCACATTCCCAGGAGCGCCAACGTGATAGTGGACAAGTTGAGCAGTTGGATTCTACAGCCTCATGAGTGATCTCTCAATCCCCTAGTGGCGGCGAAGATTTTTGACCGCTGGGTCCAGCCTTGCTGCGACCTATTTGCATCCCCATCCAATCACAGGTGCAGCAACTACTTTGCTCCGATCCCCCCTCTGGGACAGTCACCGAGAGATGGTCTTGTCCATGATTGACCCTCGGGTCTACTATATGCTTATTCTCCGATACCCCTCATTCCCCTGTTCCTCAAGAAAGCACGTTGGTTGAAGAGCAAAGTGATCCTCATTGCTCCATATTAGCCTCAACAAGTTTGGTTTCCCTTCCTGTGGCCTCATCTGCTATATCAACCATGGATTCTCAATCCAGCTCCAGAGTTGATCTCTCACCCGCAGAATCTGGTTCATCCAAACGTATCCAGCCTGAAACTGACAACTTGGTTTATCCACTTCCAGTGATTGCCAGGCAGCATGACCTATCTTCCCCTGTGCATGACATTCTGAATGCCTGTCATAGATCATCCACCAGACTACTATACCGCAGCAAATGGAAGAAGTTTTCTCTCTGGCTACAAGATAAACAAATGGACCATTTTACAGCCCCTGTTTCTATTGTGCTAGAATATCTTTCAGACCTTTTTAAATCGGGGGTAACAGCCTCCACAGTTCATGTTCATTTGGCTGCAATTTCTAATTTTCATAATTGCTTCCAGGGCTCTTCCTTAATGTCACACAGACTTTGTAAGACCTTTCTGAAGGGTGTAACCCAACTAAAGTCTCCATTCAGAGAACCTGTTCAACCTTGGGACCTGGCCTTAGTCCTTCAAGGATTGACAACTTCTCCTTTTGAGCCTGCATCTACCTGTGATCTAAAGTATCTGTCAAGGAAAATGTTCTTAGTTGCTATTACTTCTGCCAGACGTATTTATGAATTACAGGCCTTGTCTATCAAATCCCCTACCTCATCTTTCACAAGGACAGAGTTTCATTAAGGACCAATCCGACCTTCTTGCCCAAGGTCATTTGAGTTATCTATCAATCAGACTATTGATTTGCCAGTGTTCTTCCCTAATCATTCTAACAGAGGGGAATATTGCCTGCATACTTTGGATGTACATAGACAAATTCATTTTTACCTAGACAGGACTAAATTTAATAGAAAATCTGACCAGATGTTTTTGGCCTTTTCTGAATCCAGATTAAGTTGTCCAGTTTCTAAAGTTACTTTAGCCACTTGGTTGAGAAGTTGTATTACTTTCATTTATAGCGAGAATGGTATCCCTTTACATGGCAGAGTAAAGGCCCACTTTACAAGATCAGTGTCAACTTCTGCAGCCTTCCATGCTAGAATATCTTTGAATGACATTTGTGCAGCCACAACCTGGGCTAGGCCTCATTCCTTCATTGCAACTTGGACTTGGCCTCCAGAGGCAGAGTTTCCTTTGGTTCTGTGGTGCTCCGGAATGTCCTTCCATAGGGCCACCCAGGGAACAAGATGACTGGGGACTCTGTCCCAAGAGTAAGGAATAAGTGAAGATTAACATCAGATAAAGAAGTTATGTCTTACCATAACGTTCTACCTGAGTTGTTTCATCTTTGTTTATTCATTACGGCCCACCCGCCTATCCCCTGCAAAGTTTTCTGGTGGATCTCATTTGTCCTTCTTTCCAGTTGTTAGGTCATGTCTGACCACAGGTAGCCTCGGATTCATTTTTCCAATTTGCAAACTAGATCTGAGGTAACAGGGAGAAAGGCATGATGGGTAAAATCTTAGCTCGAGAGGTTTGTGGCTGACATGAGCTTGAAAACAGTCCATCTCTCTTCCGAGGTCGGAACCGAATCCCAAGAGTAATGAATAAACAAAGATAAAACAACTCAGATGGAACGTTATGGTAAGACATAACTTCTTTTTCTCGCTAATCTCATGGAGGGGAAATCAGCAGCTAATCTGCAGTCAGAGTGAGTGGGTGGAGCCAGAGCTATTTGAAGCTGTCTGGTCATTGTTTCCTGTCCAGGAAACAAGCCATATAGCCTAAGAGCTGCTATAACAATGAGATTCAAACATCTACTGTTATGGGTCAGTGCAACTTGCACAACTGTATTTTGTCATCATGCTTGATGCTTTCTTCTGCAAATCGATCATAAGCATACATAAATACTGATGTGCAGGAAGGCACTAGTAGGTAAAGGTGCTGTACAGTGTGAACTTGCACCTTAAGTCCAGTGTGATGTGGAGTCAGATGTCTTATCTATTAGGCCACATGCAGAACTATTTTCTTATAACTGATGGGCTCACGTCTACAATTTTCAAGTACAAAGTCTAAAAGAACTTTACACAGTGCAGAGGTCACAACTGAATGTCATAGAAAATGTAAAGTAACAGCTCTCTGGGGTTGCACCACCAACCCTTCTGCTTTAGTCTGATCCTGTGCAGACACTATATCTGGTGTACTGGGTTGCCTCTGTTTCCTTTTCCCATAGCTACAACTCTTGCATGCTCAATCTCTGACCTTATTTCTCTGAGTCTTAAGGGTTTTATCATCAGCGTTTTGCTCAGATAAGTACTTATCCTGGATTATTCTCTTATCTTATTTTTTCAGGAGTCTATTGCTAAGGTCCCGATCTTCCATTTCTCTCTACCTAAACTTTTAGCCCTTTATTCCCTCCTATCTATTGTTTAAAAAAATGTGATGATCTTTCCTTAAGTTGTTTTCACTTCTGGTCTGTGGATTCTTTGGGTACAGTCACTGAATTATTTGGTTTCATTTGCAATGCTTGCATACATTTTGTTGTATTGGACAGTGCTTTGGTCTGGTCCTTTAAGGTTGGAGTCTAGCAATAACTATGGAGAAGATGTCATGGCCTCTGGATTAAAAAAATTCAAACATGCGGACATACTGTCCTTACCTAGACTCATACATGTGTGTGGTGTCTTGTAGTAGAGTATTTAGATGCTGATGGTTTGCTGTGAGAAAATTTTATCTCCAGTACTCTCTTGAACACAATTTATTGACATTTGATTGCCAGGAAAGTCCAACTGGGTAGAAGCCCATTTTCAGCGCATCTCTGAGGAGAAAATCTCCAAATTATTAACTAACATTTTAAGAACAATTTTACAATCTTCAAAAGTACAACAAAAACTTAAATAGTGTAATTATAATAGATTAGACATAATATAAAAAAAACATTGGTTAAGAATCAGTACAAGTTATGTGATCATTTAATATTTAGAGATTTTAAACAAATTTTAGCCAGTTTGTAGAAATTGAAGCTAGTTAATGCAGACAAGAATTGCAATATAAATTAAGGAAAAAACAGGCTTATAGTATATATAGAGGGAAACTTGGAAGAGAATTTGATAGAAGTGAAGAAGGGGGAGTAAGGAGTTATAAGGAATGAAAAAGTATTTATTTAGGGATATAGTTTATCCTAGTTTTGAGCAAGAACAGAGCCAGATTTTAGCTAGGAGGTCTCTGGTTTTAAAAGATGGGAGGGAAGGTATTAACCTGATGGATTCAGTTAAAGGAGAATCCCACTCACAAACTGAAAAAGAAACATGTTTATTTCATCATGTCTTGATGTTTCCTACATTTTAACACCACTTTTGGACTCTATAAATATTTTTAAATGTAATTCCAGAGTCATTCCACATGGAGTCTGGCATCTTGATTTTTTTTTTTAAGTCTTCCTCTAGGTATTCCAAAATGCAGTGTTTGGCTTTAAAATATATCAATAGCCCCTAAGCTCCTGTCAGTACACTGATACATGTGTTTTCACATATACACTGCTTTCTTTCAGTCAGGTTTAATTACTATTTCTTATAATTCAATAAAGACAAACAGGGATAATTGCATAAAACAATATTCTCAGTGCCTGTTACTTTTTCTAAAGTGGCCATTTTTCATTTTTTTTTATGCTGAGTTGTAATCGTTAAACTGATTTCCCCTCCCCCTGAACACCTCCACTTCATATCTGTCAAAGTGGCAAAAGTAATTTGATAGCTCACAGCAGAAGACAGTTCAAACAAGTAACAGGCACTGAGAATACTGTTGTGCATGATTGTCTTTTCGGCTTTTCCCAGTTAGGGGTCGCCACAGTGGAACTCCGGTCCGCTAATGATTGGCAGTAGATTTTTTTTTTTATGGTGCCAAGTTGCCAGCCAGATGCCCAACCTTCAGCGAAGGCACGCCCATTCACGCATGTCTTTCGGAGGCCTCTCGACCGCGGGGAGGACATGCAGACTTCACACAGAAGGCACTCCAGCCGAGAATCGAACAGGAGAACCTCTTGCTGTGAGGCAACAATGCTACCGCAGTAAAATCAGTGCATTGACAGGAGCTTGGGAGCTATGATGTAATATTTTAAAGCCATACACTGCACTGTGGGTCCACCTCAAAGTAGACTAAAAAAAATCAAGATGCTGGGCTCCATGTGGCTAGACTCTGGAATTACATTTAAAAATATAAAAAGTATATAGAGTCCAAAAGTGGTGTTAAAATGTAGGAAACATAAATACATGATTAAATAAACATGTTTTTTTTTCAATCTGTGGGTGGTGGTCTCCTTTAATGAGTTGCAGGCCTTGGCAACCTTGTACAAGTACAGACAAGGCCTAGCAGATTTCCTAGGTTTATACATAGGAGGTTGTGGTCACTTGATTGCAATGATCGACTGGGAACATAGTTGTGTAAATGTTTTTCTAATGCTGGACAGATGGATGGATGCTGGATAATTTTATAGGTGTATATGCTATTTGATATTTTAGTCCTATACAGTGATGGGTACTGAAAGATGTTTGCTGCAAATTATAGAAATTTTGTTATAGCATCATTCAAGTTTTAAGCTTTGTGAAGCCTGGAGGTCAGTGAGGATTGGAGCACCAGAAAGAAGTGTGGGGAAGAGAAGTTGTGGCAAGTGTAGTTTTAGTTACATAATTGAGAGAGTTTTTTGTTGTAAAGTATCCTTAGTTTTTGATGAGTTTTTCATATGTAGTTTGTATATGCAGGTCATCATCTACTGTCACCTGTAATAATTTGCTATGAGAAGTGACTTCAATGGTTGTATTATCAAGAAAGAACTTTATATTTTGTTTTTCATGAGAGAGGTATTTTGGGAAAAAATTAGTTTGGTCTTTTGTGGATTGAACATGTGTTGAGTTACAAAGCCATGTTTCAGTGGCTGTTAAAGCTTCCTGAGTAATTTTTTGGAGGTGTACCATGTTGTCTGATTGCAGATCAGAGTAGAATCATCTGCATATTGTTAGGGTGGCCTGTTGTGTGGATGTGTAGAGGGTGTTGGTGAAAATGTTACAAGAGGTGACCAAGGATGGAGCCTTGTGGTACAGCAGTGGTGACTGTGAGGTAAGGAGAGAGCATGGAGTGCCGTTTTACTGACTGATACCTATTGGACAGCTAGCTTTTGAACCACAGAAGGGTCGGCTGAGAGAGACCTAGTGAGGGCATTTTAAGTAGAAGCTTGCTGTGACAAACTGTTGAAGGCTTTAGACAAGTCTAGAAATAAAGAGGAGACTAGTTTGCTGTTCTCTAGCATTGACAGTATCTCTATAGGCTAGAAGGGCAGTGCTAGTACTGTGGGAAAGACAGAAGCCAAGTTGTGAAGGGGTTATGAGTTCTTCCTGTAGGAGATAGTTTAATAATTGTTTTTGAATACATTTTCAAGTATTTTGGCAAGAGGAGATAAGATTGTTTTAGGTCTAAAGTTATTAATGTCTGAGTTTCTTTGTGCAGAGGGATAAAGTGTGACTTTTTCCAGAGAGGGGAAATGTGGGATACCTGGATTGACTTATTTATAAGGATTGCGAGGCTAGGCAGTGGTACTGGCTGCTGTTTTTAGGTATTCTCTTGGAACGTCGTCAGCTGAAGAACATGGTTTAGGTTTGAGTAGTTGTATGTAGGATGTGGGCACAGGTTTGAAGGTGAGAGAGGATGTGCTGATATGTGGCTGTTGGGCAGGCTTGGTATTAGATGTAGAGGAATCCTTGGTTAGAGATGATACTCTATAAAATAAGAGTTGAACTGTATTGAAGTTTCAAGCAGTGGTTTATAGGGAGAGGGATTTGGTGTGGATGTTTGGCTGGAAGGTATGATTTTTTTTAACAGATGTGTAAAATAAATTTTGTTATGGTTTTGTGTAGTATTCTGAAAGTTATTGTAGTATAGTTTTTTGGCTTAATTTACTTGCTTTTTAGTACAATTACGAAGCAGTCTATAAAGTTTGAGATATTGAGGTGTTTTGTTTTTGCCATTATTTCCATTCTTTTTCTGTATCCTGCATTAGCATTCTACTCTTTTTGTATATCCAAATTGCATTATTTGTTTTCAGTCTCTTTCTAGGAGGTGCAAGGCTAGTTAGGATATCTAGAAAAGTTGTATTGAATTCATTAGAGCATTGTCTAAGGGGAGGATTTTTAGGAAGCTCCAGTTAATAGATGATGTAGTAATGAAAATTTCTGGGTTAAACTTGGAAAGGTTGCATGTTATTTTATAAGTATGTTTAACTGCATGTGTGAGATCATATATATATATATATATTGGGAGATGATCATTGAGAGTCCAACATTCTGCCTGTGGTGGAGTATTTGCTTGGGTCTGATACTAGGATCTAGTCTAATAGGCTGTCTTGCAGAATTGTGTGATAGTAGTTGTTCTTGAGGAAATGTTATGGATATCTAGTCTAGGATATCTTCCAGTATAGCTGTATTGTTGTCAGCAAGGATGTAAAGGACAGTAATACATATTTGTTTATAATTGTTTAATCTGATGATGTCCATTTCGTTATTCCTCACAATAGGGTCTTAGGATCTGACATTGGATCCGATCCAGCAATTCCCAAAGACTGTTGCTGTAAGTCTCAAGCTCCCCACACTCCCATAATGCCAAGGAACAGCCCTAACTCCTCAGATCTCGTTTACTACCTTCCTGGATAAATACGATTGCCAGAGTCTTGAGCTTCCTTGTAAGATAAGTTAAACTTATTCAAAATTTTCTTGAGACCTATTGTATTCATACTTATTTATTTCACCTCCCCTCACAACCTAGCTTTATATTAGGGTAGTTTTTCTTCTCATTCCTGGCCTCCTGTACGGCCATTGGCCCATGTTTCTTTCCCTTTTTCTTTTCTCTATATCAAAAAAAAAACTTTCCCAGCATCTTTGTGTTGATAGTCTTTACCTGTAGTTGTTGGTACAATTGTCTAGGTGTTTGTTCTCTCTTCTGCTTTTGGGGTTTGCGTGTGTGTGTGTGTGTGTGTGTGTGTGTGTGTGTGTGTGTGTGTGTGTGTGTGTGTGTGTGTGTGTGTGTGTGTGTGTGTGTGTGTGTGTGTGTGTGCGTGTGCGCGTGTGCGCGTGCTTCGTCCATTGACTTTACAATGTCAGACAAACTTGCGGGTTTTAAACAATGCACCTCTTGTGGCACAAAATCCCAAATTCGGATGCCCACAAGAGGTGTATCTATTGTTTGGGTGCCTCTCACTTGGACCAAGAATGCAAGGTGTGCATGGGATTCAACCCCTGTGCCTTAGCGAATGGCTACAACAAACTAATTTTAAGAGGGCTTCTACCCTCACCTTGAGTTCAGACACCTGCTAATCCCAGTGTGTCCAAAGACCTCAAGAAGCATTCTCCACTAGTCTTCCTGGGAAGTTTTGAGATTGGCTTTGGCTCCTGAAAAATGTCCAAATCTGTCATTTTTAGATCAAAGGAGGCCTTCCTCAGAGCAGAGAAGCTCCTCTGATCTGAAGCCTCTTTTGTCAAACTTGCCTTTCCTCAGACCTGACCTGCTTCACATCCTAAGACCTTGGATCTGAAGGTTTTGCTGGATACAACAGAAGTAGTCTTCAGTCTCAGTTCATCACCGTCCAAACCCTTCTGAGATGGGAAGGTTTCTGATCCAAAGTCTAAGAGCCACACATCAAGGCATGGGAAGTCCCCTTCTCTGGCCAGGTCTTTCCATTCATTGATTTCTCCCAGGTCCTCCAGGCTTTCCCTCTCCGAGTTGGACAGGATGATGTGGAGTTTGCTCAAGACCCAGATCGAGATGAGACTTTTACATTCTGACCCATCTTGGAACTGTGAAAGCCCCGTCACCTTTTCTACCAGCTTCTCTCCCAATCCAAGCACTTGCTTCGGAACCCCAGGATCCAGATACTTTGAGAGAGATGTTGACTGAGCCAAGGATGGTACTTTCCTCAACTCTGTCAGTGTCGCAGACTGACTCTGCTCCAAAGCTGTCAGAGCAGGGTGGGTCACAGGCCTGAGGTTTAGTGGCCGACACCATGGGGGTGGTTTTAGCTCCAGCTTGGTTGGATCAGTCTCTTTCTTTCAGGGTTTTGGCCTTCACCATTTCAGAGCCAGTGTTTGGAGGCCATGAATCTGGAGTTATCTGTTCCATTTCTCTTGGGACTATTTCAGAATCAAGGAGGGAAAGAGAAGAGAGATCCCTGGGTTTGTCGGCTTTCCAGGTGGCAGAGAGGGCATTCTCTAGGCTTAAAGATGCATCTCTCCCCCCCCCCCTGGATTCTAGACAGTCTTTGTTTGGTCTGAGCCTTGATCCCAGTCATCCTGTCCATGGTCAGCCCGTTCAGGAGTTCTTCCAGCCCTCCCCTCTATAGGGAGCTCCCTTCTTCTGAGTCCTCTCCTGACTATCCCACAGAGGAGATGCATCAGAAGAGGATGTGCAAGAGGAAGTACATAGACTTTCCCGTTGGAGTCCTTGACTAAGGATACCGATTTCGATGAGGGAGAAGCATCCCTTTGGTCTCCACCTGATGACATCACCTTTGGAGTTATCCTAGAGATCCTGAAATGAAAGAGTGGATGGTCTTCCCAAACTCCTCCTTCTGAGGAATTGGTATTTCTGGAGGTGTTTGGGACATCTACCTCCTGCTTCACCCCACTGGCGGATGAGATTATCGATGTAGTCTCCCGACAGGCAAGTGCACCAAGTTTATCAGCCCCCCGTGGACTGACCTCATTAAAGCAAAGGTATTCTAGTGGATGCCATAAGTGTCAGTGGTCACCAAGAATGAGCTAGAAGAACAGAACTCCTCTGTCCACCACCTCTGAACAAGGAGTGTTTGGCGCTAGACAGACATGGGAAGAGTATCTACACCTCAGCAACCTTTGCACTGAGAGCACTTAACTATTTGGTACACTTCACGCTTCTTCAGAGGGACTTGGTCAAGAAACTCGACAGTTGTCTGAGTGCATGTCTGAGGAAGACCTCACCAAGCTATCTCCCCAGTTGTCTAACTTTACTTCACTGTCCAGTTCTTCAATGAGGTTTATTTCCAATGTTGTGGAAGAGACCTTAGGAGATGCGTCTTTGCAGGTTTATGGAACCATTTAAGGCATCTTTCACCAATGCCCCCTTCGATGGGTCTTCCTTATTTGGACCATTGAATAAGGAAACACTTGCAGCAAGCAAGAGGGAAAAACACTGTTTGCTATAGGGATCAACTTTTCTTCCCCTCAGAGACTTTTTATCAAGGAATCAGCATAGCGGGAAGAAAATATAGTTCATTAGTGTCCAGGAAAGAACTTTGGTTTTCTGAAGATTTCTTGCCCAGAGGCAGAGGGCAGGGATTTAATAAGAGACTCTGCCTAGGGGCAGAGGGGATCCACAAAATAAGGGCTTCAATGAACCCTTCTCTGACAAGCCCTATCAGAGCTCCTGAAGTGCCACCCGGCTGTCCTATTCTGGAGACAGTCTGGACAGACTTTTGTTGCACCCAGATGCCTGGACAAAACTAACAACTGATTCCTGGTTGCTAAAAATAATTTCCAGAGGTTACTACATTCCCTTTTTCCTCTACTTCTCCTTCTGGAAAGAATCTCCCTGACGTTCCATCCAGTCCAAGGGAGCAGGCCTTACAGGAAGTTCAAAAACTTCTAGAAAAGAGTAATCCAACAAGTCCCAACTGAACAACAAGGATACGTAACTTATTTGTGCTTCTTTTTGGTGCCAAAATAGACAGGAGATCTAAGGACTATGTTTGGACCTGAGAAAACTAAATTTATATGTCAAGAAGTCAAAGTTCCGCATGATGACTATTCAGTCCATTCTGTAATTGCTGCACCAGGATGGAGATATTAGCACTTCTGGCTGGGAGCCAGTCGTTACCAATTCAGAGCACTACCTTTGGACTCACCACAGCCCAGCTCACCTAAGGGACTGCAAGAATTCCAGGTGTTTCTGTATTTAGACGATTGGTTTCTGACGGCACTATCGGGGCATCAACTGATTCTTGCCACTCAGTACCTGTTACACATTTTCAGACATTTGAGAATAACAATAAACTTGAAGTCAGAAGTGGCACCTGTGCAGGCAATAGAGTTTGTAGGAATGCAGCTGAACACAGTCACTCAGATAGTATGCTTCCATCACACAGTGTGTTATCCCTGAGGCAACAAGTTCAAGTCCTATTGGATATGCTCACACCCCCAGCAAGGTATATTCAAAGAGCTCTAGGTTCCATGTCAGCTGCCATGCTCCTAGTCCAGTTGGCAAGATTCTTCATAAGAGGACTTCAGTGGACATTGGCTGTTCAACGGTCTATCCTGCCTTATCCTTTACACATTCCCATCAAGTTGACCTCGACATGCAGGCGTCATCTCCAGTGGTGGCTTCTATCAGACTATTTTTATCTTAGTAAACCTTTTTCCCTTCCACTCGCTATGGCCACAGTGTCCATGGACGCTTCCTTGTTGGGATGGGGGGGGGCACTTCAAAGGAAGATTAAGCCAAGGCATGTGGTCCCCAACAAGGGACCAAGTTGCACATAAATGTTCTAAAGATGTGAGCGGTCCTTCTGACATTGCAAGCCTGACAAGACTGCCTCCCTCCAGGAATGATAATTAATTCAGACAACATGTCAGCAGTCTGGTATATCAACAGACAGGGGAGAACCCAGTCTTATCCATTATGCAGAGAGGCCAAGAGAGTGTAGGAATGGGTGAGCTCTTCATACTGCTTTCTTATTGCAACACACATTCCCAGGAAGGCCAACATTCTAGTGGACAGACTCAGCAGATGTATTCTGACACCACACTAGTGGTCCCTAAATCAGTCAGTAGCAAACCAGATCCTCCAGTGATGAGGCCAACCTTGCTGCAATCTCTTGGCATCTCCCCTGAATACCAAATGTAGCAGGTACTGTGCTCTGAACCCCCCCAAAGGGAGAGTCACCTAGGGACACTGATTCACAATTAGCCTCTGGGTCTTCTATACTCCTGTGCCCTGATTCTGTTAATTCCAAAAGTTCTTCAGAAAACTTCATGTCTTCATTGCTCCTTTCTGGCCTCATCAAGTATGGTTCACTGTCCTTTGGTCTCACGCCAAATATCCACCATGGGTACTGGATCCCAAACAGGATCTGATTTCCCATCTGTCAGAACTCCGGCCCCCACAACCTCAAGGCCCTAAGACTAACCGCTTTTTTTTCACTTCAGTGATTTTAAGAAAGTCCAGGCTGGTCTTCCTGGTGCAGGAGGTCATTCTTGGTTCTCTGAAACCCTCTACCAAAAAAGTGTTCAATAGCAAATGGAAGGGATTTTCAGTGTGGGACTGAAACAGGATATTGATCCATTTACTGCTCCTGCCTCTGCTGTTTTTCTAAGTTCTCTTTTTCAAGAGGGAGCCAGTTTCCCTACAATTAAGTTACAACTGGCAGCCATTGCTAATTTTCATTCCATGAATAATTCAGATGAGTTGACTCCCATTTTGGCATCCAGACTATATAAAGCCTTTATGAATGAAATTTTTCTACTCAGACCCCCGATGAAAGATCCTTCTCCTCCTTGGGATCTGAGTTTGGTTCTGCAAGGTCTTAAACTCCTTGAACTGGCTAGTTCTTGCGACATAAAATTTCTATCCTGGAAGACTGTTTCTTATGGCCATGACTTCGGCCAAGAGGGCATCAGAATTATAGGCCTTATCAAAACCACCATATAATGTTTTTTCAAAGACAGGGTTTCCCTCAGGACAAACCCTTCCCTTTTGCCTAAAGTAGCCATGGAAGCAAACATAAATCAGTCCATTCATCTTCCAGTCTTTCCCTAATCACTCCAACAGGGGTGAATATATGCTCCACTCACCTGATGTTCATACTTGTTTTGTCTGCACAAGACAAAGGAACCTAAAAAGTCTGAATAACTGTTTGTATCTTTTTCACCTGATAGGTTAGGCCAAGCAGTTTCAAAAGTAACCTTGGCTAAATGGATTACAAATTGTATATCTACAATTAATTCTTTGAAAGGTTTGGAGTTGCTGCTTTCACAGAGATCTCATTCTACCAGGCCAATGTCTTCTACGTCTGTGTTCTCGGCTAGGACCTCTATTGATGAAATTTGTGCTGCAGCAACCTGGTCAAAATCACACACTTTTGTCTCACAGTATAAGTTTGATGTAGTTTCGAGAGACAGAGTATCCTTAAGCTCTGCAGTGCCACCCAGGAATTCAGTAGCTGGTGACTCTGACTCTATCGTGAGGAATAATGGAATGGACAGCATCAGATTTAGGAGTTATGTATTTACCATAACTTGGTATCTGTGTTGTCCCTTATTCCTCACATCCCTTCCCATCCTTCCCCTTCCAGAAAAGTCTTGTGTCTGGTAGAACTAGAACTTCATAGCCTTTATAGTCTGAGCTCCAGATTGGGGTGAGATCAATTTTTGTATAAATATGTTTTTGTATAGTGTTTATTTTTCTTTTCCTGCTTTGGGTCGGTAAACTCTTTCTGAAAAGTTAGGGCTGGTGCAGTGCATTGTAGGAGTAGAAGGAGCTCATGACTTAAAGCAACAGTCTTTTGGAATGGCTGGATCGGATTCTAAGACTCTATTTTGAGGAATAATGAAATTGGACAGCACAGATACCAAGTTATGATAAGTACATTACTCCTAATTTTGAGCAAAGCAATAAAAAGCTCTGCTGAACTGAATTTGGTATTGATTTGCTGTAAGGGGAAATGTGGTAGGTGTTGGGAAATATTAAAGCAATACCATTAGCTTTACTCTTTATACAGTCGTTGCAGATAATATTATAGTCAGGAGGTATAACTTCAGAGTTGTGCTGGGTTTAAGCCAAGTTTCATGTAAGGAATATCATGCTTATGGTGGGTCATCCAGGCATGTAGTTCAGCATTTTTTTCTTATGCTTCTAACATTTATTGCAGCAAAAATTAGATCACTAGGGTTGGGGATTGGCTGCTGTTGGGTTAGAAAACTGTGTGGGAGAGAATTGTCTTTGTGTTCATTGTGATAGGTGGGGCCAGGATGGGGTGTATATCTCCTCCTATTTTAGTATATTAGGGAATTATGCATAATTGTTTTTTTTTTGTTTGTTTTTTTTTTTTGAGAGGATTCTTGCACTTAATTTTTTGTTTTGTTTGATTTCAAGTGCAGTTAATCAGTCTCTATTTGGCATAATGATGAGGGGTAATATTGTTTGGTGCAATGTGTGGAGAGTATAAAGAGGAAGCATGGATAGGTAGTAGGGACAGCGTTGGAGAGATGTTGAGTCCTGGTAGGATGAAAGATGGTACAGTAGGAGGAGAACAGAGGTTAAGCTGCAGAGTAGCACAATTAAGTAGAGGAAACTTGTATTTTATAGAAGTTAGGTAGTGGGGAAGTAGCAGTGAAAAAGGAAACAAGATGTTGTAGGGACATGCATGGGTTATTGTTACAAGTGCTACTGAGATTGGATGCCACTGACAAAGATAATAAGAAATATCAAGATAAGGACCAACAGCTACTGAAACCTGATATCCTGGAAAATAAATGAGAAAGGCAGATGATTCAGAAGTCACAATTTTGGAGAAGTTCTCTGCCTAAGCCTTAGGAAGTCCAACTCAACTTCTTCTCACTTAGGGCCTTCTATCTCAAGTTGGCCTATCCCCCCAGACAGGAGTCCTTGGGTACCACTAACTTGACTTTGAAGAGGAGACTGGGGAGCTTCTGCTCAGACCATGCATTTTTACTTTGCCATCCTGGCCTGTATTGGTCACTTCTTTTCATTCTTATAAGAACCTTTAAAACCTGATTTAACCTTCTTCAGTGCTGTCCTCATTCAGGATCTGTTTTGGCTGCTATAGTGTTTAAACTTGTGTCACAACCTGTACTGATTGTTTTTAGCACCAAATAATTTATTTATAATTTTATTCTTTATTGTCTAGGCTAGTCACACTAGGCTAGTAGCCTCTTTTCAGGGGGGCCTGAGGTAGTATTTTTACTATTAGAGGAAATTTGGCCAGGGTATCCGAAAAATTCTCGTATTGTTTTAGCTGTCATGATATTGTGCATCCACCTGAGCTGCCACTAGTGCAAGCTGATGGGGCCTGTGTTTATTTCTTTATCCAAAGGACAACACAGTCAGGAGTGCAAAACCTTCTTAATCATAATCTACCTGATAGTTTTTCTTTGCTGATATTGGCATCAGTAGAGATATTGGCATGACCTTGTTGGCACTATCTGCTAGGGCCATGGAGCTCAATGCAGAGCACCCAGTACTGACTCAGGACTGTTGTCATTGTGGACCCTGTCTGCATTTTCCTCCCTCATGAGTTTATAGGTGGTTGGCATTTGTAGCCATCCTTTGATTACCAGTGTTGGTGGAATTAGTACCCCCCGACTACCTCAATCAATCTTAGGAGCAGGTACAGGCTGCAATAATTCTGCCTGCTTGCACTGTTGAGTTGAATCCTTTAGCCATACCTCAGCCTTGCCACTATAGGACAGAGGACGTCATAAGGACTAGGGTGCCTTCTACTCAGGAGAGTTCAGATGAGACCCCTTGAGCCCTCCTAGGAGGAGTGTGAAGCACTTGAGTCTTCTTCCCCAGGCATGTAGCTTGGTGAATGGGAGGTTCCCCTGTATTCTCTCCAGAAGAAACCACATCTGGTTAAAAGCCAGGAAATGGTGAGACAAAGGGGATCCTAGCCCACAGGCTGCACTTCCCTCAAGGAAGAGGTTTTGACAAGAGACTTGTAGGTCCTCTCTCCTTTTGGCTTGTTAATATGGTGTGCTACACAGTGTTGAAAGAACTGGATGTAGCTGAGTTTCTCTAGAAAGCTGGCCAGAGTGGACCCTTCAAGATAACATTGAAGCAAAGGGCCACTTTTAGATTCCGTAGTAGTGTTTGCTGAAACCAGATATGATGTCTTGGAAAAGGCTAAGGCTGTTCATTCTGCAGCAAATACAGATGATGGATAGACACAGAAAGGATGTGCATACATCCAGTACTTTCATTCAGGGCATTGAATTACTTGGGACATATGATTCAGTTTCAAGATGGATTTGGTAGACAGTTTCAAGATGGATTTGGTAGATCAGAGATTCTGAAACAGTTGCCAGAAGGAAAACTGAGAACAGATTTGGATGCAACTGTCACTTCATATGTCTTCACTGGTCATGTACCTGATGCACAATGCAATGAATGGAGCAGCTAGAACTGCTGGTTCAGACATTGCAATGTGCCAGCAGGCCTGGCTATAATTTAGAGACTTAACAAAACACAATGATTGTATCAAATCTTCCCTTGATGGAACCTCTTTGTATGGGTGGAGGATTAAAGATAAACTATTGCAAACAGTGCAAGCAAAAAGCTTATAGCTGTTGGGGTTGTTTTCAGCCCCTCAAAGGTTCTTTTAGAGGAAAGAAAACAGTGCAAAAAATTTGCAGTTTTGCAAATTCTCAACAGTCCCAGTAAAGGCAACAGTATGACTGAGTATCCCATGATAGAGGGGATTTCTCATCTAGCTGGCACCCTGGAGGTAGAGGTGGTCCCCAACAGCAAGGGTTCAGGAGATCCTTATAAGGATTCCTCCAGTATGAACCTTGAAGAGTTGCCTGACTGTTCCACTCTGTAGACAGTTGTGGGACATCTTTCCATTTAATCAAGCATGTGGTTGGCCATCATGCAGTTATGGATTACCTGAAAAGTGAAGGATTTGGTATAGAAATTCTAATTGATAGCATCACAGCAGGATACAACAATGGATCCCCAAATTAAGGAGCAACCAATGGTGCGGGAAACATCTGATCATTTGCCATATGAAGATACTTTGGAGCTTTTCATAGGAAACCAGTACAAAATTTAAGTTGGAGTTGCACAGCAAGGGAAGGAACAGTAAACTTTTGCAACACTGACAGTCAATGTTGTGGAGTGATAGGACAGAGAGTTCCCATTTGAAAGATCAGCGGATGACTGGGTGAAACTGAAGAGAATATGGCACAGGAAGATACTCTGGAACTTTCTGTAGTAGGCCTGCAGGAAGTGGAGAACAAAGAATGTGCCTTCAGTTTATAAGAAAATGATCTAAGAAAAAACTTGCTTGATTTAATAGAGGTGGACAGATGTATTAAGATCAGTGAAAGAAATAGACTGCTGAAAGTCAGTAAAACCCAAAAAAGTTAGAAGCTTGATAAAACAAATGAACAGTAATTAGGACTGCTCAGTAGAGATTCGTGCAATATAACAGAAATAAATAGGGTGTATTTTTCCTCTTTCCTCTTTCTTCCTCCTTTCCTCTACCTCAATATTTCCTTCTCTCTATACTACATCCTGACTGATCCCCACGGACATAACATCCTTGTGGATATAACTTATTTCATATATACTATGAAAAAAAAAAAAAATTATGACTATGTATTATTTACACTACGTTATGATATTATCAATTGCGTATTGCAATTATTTAATAACTTTTTCTTAGGAATACTATCTTGTTATGTATATTTCCTCTGACATGTAAATTACCTATACTAAAGTCTGATTATCTTTTATGCTTAATTTTTGTTTTGTTTTGCTTTGTGTATTTTTTTGTATTCCCTATACTTGTTATAACCATTGGAGCTTTTCTCCCCGGGCCTCCACTGAAAATGGACATATATCCAGCTGGACTAGCCCGGTCAACAAATGTAAAATAAATAAAATAAATAAATAAATAAGTATTACTGTGCAGCTAAATTAATAGTCTTACCACAAAAACACAGGGTAGTAAAGGAAAGGAAGTGGAGAAATTGACATTGTGGAAGTATTGAATTGAGAAAACTGTAAAGCAATTAACACAAGAAGTCTCTCTGTTAGAAGAATATAGAATAAACTAAAAATATCAGCACATGCAGAACAACATAGAAGATATGCAAGTAAATATAAAGTACAGAATAAACAATTATTTGATGACCCCAAAAAAGTTTATTTTTTAGAGAATTGGGAAACAAAGCAAAAAGAATTGAAGCACCACCAAAAATAAAACAACAACAAAAAAAATAAAAGAAATAGATGCATTTTGGAGAAATATCTAAGGAGATCCTGTAGAACATAACAAAGATGCTGAACGGATAGAATAAGAAGTTCAAATTTGCAGGATATGAAATGGGGTGAAGTAATGGCCAGAGCAATTGAAACAAAGTTAAGAAAACCTCCTGATTGGAAAACCCCAGGCCCAGCTGCAGTACCTAACATCTTTACATGAAGATTTAGCCATGAATAGGAACTATTTATATGCACACCCTGAACAGACGCCAACCTGGTTAGTAGGAAAAACAATACTCCTACTTAAGATCAAACCTGCACATATTCTAAAAACTATAGACCAATAACTTGCCTTCCAACGACATATAAACTATACACTGGAATTGATGCTGACAGTTTATAGTCCTTTAGAAAAAAACTCAATCAGGGCAATAGAACAAAAGGGTAACAAAATCCTGTGGAACAAAGGATCAATTGTTAAAGTCATAATGAACAGTAAAAAGGGGAAGAATCTAAGTATGGGATGGATAGACTACAAAAAGCATTTGACAGTATCCCACATTCATGGATAAGAGTGCCTAAAAATGTATAAGATGCACCCTACACTGATTATATTACGGCAACTATGAAACAGTGGCAAACCAGTTTGCAGTTAAGCCATGATAAAAAAAAATATTATTCCAGGGATCTGATGTTGTCTCTTTCACTCCTCATGTATGGGTTACAGATCTGTCCTTGGATCCAACTCTGTTGCATTTCTTCAGACTAGGATCCAAGTCTTGAGCTCCTCTGACTATCCACAATGCTCTGCATTCCAATCTGCTTAGATGTTGTTTGCCGCAGCTGGATTCAGACATGGTTGCCTTAGTCTCAAGCTTTTAGAGTTTCTTCTGTCAGATAAGTTACAAAATTTTAACTTATTTTTTTTTCCTATTTCTCCCCTTTCCCTTGTTAGTGTGTGTGGATTCTCTTCCTGCCCCTTTGGCTCTGATACTTAACCTTTTAAATTTTCCCGCTGGATAGCCATTAAACACTTCGCTTCCTTCCTAGCCTTTCCTTTAAAAAAAAAAAAAAAAGGAAGCCTCTCCCTTTACCTTGTCGGGTTGACCACCTCAGCTCCATAGTCTTCAGATCATAGTGGGTCTCGGACCTGGGCTGCTCCTGTCAAATCTGAGAGGAGGGGTTCAGCCTGTCAGAGCAGTCTCTTCTTCTAGGTCCTTCAGCACAGGTCTGATTCTGCCCAGGGATCCTGACCCTATCTTCTGCTCCAGTGGAGTGAGGCAGGATTCTCTGGGGCCTTCTGCATTTCAGATGGTGGAAAGAGTCTTCTCTACCCATAGGGATATTGTCCCTTTTGAGCCATGAACCCTCTCTCCAACTTCCATTGGATCCGAGACTTAAGCCTGTCATTAATGGCTGGAGTCAGCCCTTCCAGACTGGTCTCCAAACTGTTCCCCCAGAGGGAGGCCCATCCTCTTCTGAGACCAACCCTGAGCACCCCACAGAGGAGTCTTCCCATAAGAGGATGTGTAGCAGGAGGCACCTTGACTCCCCCTCTGAGCTGATCACTAAGGATGCAGATTTTGAAGGGGAGGGATCCCCAGATCACCACTGGAGGACATCTTCAGCGATATCTTAGAGATTCTGCGGCAGAGAGGTGGCTGGTCAGCCCAACCTCTGCCCTCCAAGGAATCTGTGTTTTGGAGATATTCTGTATAGGCCCATGTACATCTTGGGTGGTTCTCCCAGCAGACCAGTTAGTGGATTTAGTGTCCAGCCTAGTCTGGAAGGAGCCAGACTCAGTAAAATTGATTCAATAGTGCCCCAACAAATTTTTTAAAATTTTATCTCCCCCCAAAGATGGTCCTTATTGAAGTTAAGGGTATTCCAGTGGATGCCATGGTTATAGCAGCAGCTGTAAAAAAGGAGCTAGCAGAACAGAGCTCCACTGTCCATCCACTGAACAGGGAGTCCAACATGATGGACAGGTTTGGTAAGCTCGTGTATGCCTCAGCTACCTTCCCACTGAGAGCGTTGAACTACCTGGCACATTTTACTCATCTGCAGCTGAAACTGCTGAAGAAGTATCAGACTCTCTGGTGGAGACCATGTTGCTGGAAGACTTCAAGATGGTCCCTCCAACTGGCTACCCTTTCATCCTTATCCACCTCTTCCGTGAGGCTTATTTTCCCCTCCACGGAAGGAGGCTCTAGGGCAGCCAGCTCAGGCATTGCTATTCTGTGACATGCCTGGATGAGGCTTTGTGATTTCAGAGTCTTTTAAGGCATCCTCTGTTAACTCCCCTTTCAGTGGATCCTCACTCTTCGGTACATTGGCTGAAGAGACCCTCACCTGCAACAAACAAGAAGGGAAGACCTTGTCTGCCATCAGGGCCAAGTTCAGCAATCCACAGCATACCTTTTCTAGAAATCAGCACAATGGATGGAAAACCTGGTTCTGTTAATCCCAGGGATCTTCTCAAGATCAACACGGGGATTCTTCCTCCAGGGGCAGAGGAGAACATTTCAGTGGAAGACGTTGCCCCAGAGGCAGATGGGGAGCCTTTCTCTGATGGGTGTTTTCAGCATTCCTGAAGCACTGCCTGACTACTCAACTCTGGAGGCAGTCAGGGAGTCGCTTCTGTCTACACTCTACCACCTGGACCATTATAACACAAAACAAGTGGGTGCTGAAAATTATACCCAGAGGGTACACTATCCCCCTTTCTTTTTCTTCCTACAGAGGAGTCAAAGATTCCCCGATGTTCCATCCAGTTAGATGGAGTCTGCAGTACCAGAAATTCTAAATCTACTGCAAAAAAAGTCATCCAAGAGGTCCTGACTACACAAAAGGATTCAGAACTTATTCTTGCTTCTTTTTAGTGCCAAAGAAAACCAGGGACCTGTGATCCATTCTGGATCTAAGCAAACTAAATTTGCTCATAAAGAAAGGAAAGTTGCGAATGATAATGGTTCAGTCCATTCTCCCGCTACTACTGAAGGATGATTGAATGTGCTCTGTGATAGCATGCATTCTTTAAGTCCACAGAGCACATTCAGTCATCCTTCAGTAGTAGCTGGAGAATGTACTGAACCATTATCATCCTTCAGTAGTAGTTCCGAATGATAATGGTTCAGTCCATTCTCCCACTACTACTGAAGGATGATTGAATGTGCTATGTGGATTTAAAAGATGCACTCTATCAGATCAAAATAGACAGGTGCTCCAGGAGTAATCTGCGCTTCTGTCTGGGAGCCAGTCATTTTCAATTCAGGACTCTGCCCCTTGGACTCACCACAGCCATCAGGGTGTTTACCAAATGCATGGCAGTAGTCGTAGCTGACCACAGCCTGCAAGCATTCTGGGTGTTCCCTTACCTGGATGACTGGCTCTTTACTGCCCCAACCAGGCATCAAGTACTACAGGCCAGGGTTGCTTCTTCACTCATGCCAACCATCTGGGGATCACTATAAACCTTTTAAAGTCATATCTTTCTCCTGTGCAGACTTTGGAATTCATTGGCGCTACCTTGGATATAGTCAATCAGATTGCCACCCCCCCCCCATCACATTCAAACATTGAGAGATCATATCCAGTGTTGAATCTAGCTTCTGCACTGGAAAGGCTAGTTTTTCAAGCTCTAGGATTTATGGCAGCTGCCATTCCACTAGTTCCTCTTACAAGATATTTTATGCAAGTCCTTCAGTGGTTTATACTCTACCAGCCCCGTCTGTTCCCATTAAGCTGACTCTAGTTTGCAGAAGGCATCTTCATTGGTGGCTTCTGTCATACGACCTGATGTTGGGCAGACCTTTCTTACTTACAATCCCCTCCACCATGGTGACCATGAATGCTTCCCAGTTGAGGAGGGGAGCATTACAAGGGAAAGATGGTCCAAGGCACATGGATGCACACGGGGACCAGGTTGCATATCAGTGTTCTGGAAATGAGAGCGGTCCTTCTCATGTTGCAAACCCTTCAGGACGTTCTCCCTCTAGGAATGATTGCGGTACACACTGACAATTTGTCGGTGGTGTAGTACATCAACAAACTAGGAGGAACCTGTTATTACCCACTATGTAGAGAAGCCGTGAGGGTTTGGGAATGGGAAATGTCTTCACTTTCTACTTGCAACACATATACCAGGGAAAACCAACATCCTGGCAGACAAGTTCAGAAGATCCATTCTGACTCATTACAAGTGGTCCCTCAATCAGTAGCAGAGTTGATCTTCAGCCAGCGGGGCCAACCTTGCTGCAACCTATTTGTACCCCCCCCTCCAGAACAACACATGCAGCAACTACTTTGCTCTGATTCCCCCATTCAGGGGAGTCCCCCAAGGAATGCTTTGGTTCTTCAAGATTGGCCCCGGGTCTCCTTTATGCCTGTCCCCTTCTTCCTTTGATCCCAAAGTTTCTTCAGAAAGCAAAGCATTTGATGTCCTCTGTAATCCTCATTGCCCCCTTCTAGCCTCATCAGTTTTGGTTCCCTTTCCTCTGGTCTCACCTGAAATATACTCCATGGATTCTGGAACCCAGAACTTCCTTATCATCCCATTGGAGAGTTAGCATTCCAGTCTGATGTCCCTCAAACTGACTGCATGGTTTCTCCACTTCCAGTGATCATTTCAAGGTCCAGGGTTACTTCCCTAGTCTGTTTTTAGCCTCTCAAAAGCCAGCTACTAAGAAAATTTACAGCAGCAAATGGAAGAGATTTCAAGGCTTCCAAAGAAAACATTGATCCTTTTTTGGCCCCTATTTCTGTTGTTTTGCCTTTCCTTCTGTACCTCTCCATGGAAAGGGCCAGTTTCTCCACCATCGAACTCCAGTTAGTGTCTATCTTTAATTTTCAGTCTGGCATCTCTCCTAACTCCCATGGAACTTCCAAACTATGTAAGGCCTTCTTGAAAGTTTTTTTTCCTCACACCTCCGGTAAGAGAGCCTTCTCCACTGTAGGATCTTTCTGTGGTTTTAACAGGGCTTAACTCAAAAACCATTTGAATCAACGGGGACTGTGATCTAAAGTTTCCTTCGTGGAAAACAGTTTTTCTCATTGCATCACCTCAGCTAAGAGAATATTGGAAATTCAAGCCTTGTCTTCTAAGCTGCCTTACATAATTTTCCACAAAGATAGTGTCCCTTTGTACAAACCCTTCCTTTATGCCTAAGGTAGCTACTGAGGCCAGTCATAACCAAACTGTCCAGCTTCCAGTCTTTTCCCCCAATGATGGAAGATGACTGTTGCAGTTGTTAGATGTCCATAGACAATTACATTTTTACTTACACAGAACTAAGCCTTTCCAAAAGTCAGACCAGCTAATTGTCTCCTCCTCTGCTAGTCACCTAGGTCAGGCAGTCTCAAAGGTTATGCTTGCTAAATAGATTACAGACTGTATCACCCTCATTTATACTAAAAATGAATTACAGTTACCTTGTTCTCCAAAGGCCTACTGCACCAGGTCTATGTCTACTTCATCTCCCTTTTCTTCCAGGGCCTCTTTGGATGATATCTGTGCTGTAGCCACTTGGTCTATGGCTCACACTTTTGTGTCACATTATAAATTGGGTCCTGCCTCCCAGAGTAGGACTTCATTCACTTCAGCAGTGCTCCGGCATATCCTTCCTTGAAACCACCCAGGAGTTGTATAGCTGGGGACTCCACTCATACGTGAGGAGGAATGAGAGAGACATCAGAGTTGTTAGTTATGTACTTACCATAGCTTAGTGTCTGTGTTGTCTTCTTTCATTCCTCCTCACCTTTCTATCTTGCCATCCCCCTTTCTAGCACTCTAGAAGACCTGGAGTGGACATATTTTTGGAAACTGTGGTTTCTGGGTTTCTTTGAGTCTCTGGTTATGGAAATAAACATATATATATATATATATATATATATATATATATATATATATATATATATATATGTATATGGGTCTAGAATTATTGCACGAAGCTACAATAGTTGAACCCAACATCACCGAACACATTTTAATGAAAGCGATTTTACTGAAAAAGCACTTTTGTTAAAATGTGTCAGAAAAGCATTTATGCAGGGGGGGCTACGTCCCCCTGCACCCCCCCACACACCCCCTACTTTAATATTCTCACTCTGAGACCATACTACAGTGGGGGAAAGGGAATCTTCCCTTATCCACACCGTAGTAGTGGCCTCTGCAACAGGCATATGTATGCGAAAATGCTGCTTCAGTGAATAGCATTTTTGTGTAAGTATGCTCAACCATTAGAGATTCAGGTAAAAGTGCGTTGGAGATTAGTACAGAACCTATATATATATATATATATATATATATATATATATATATATATATATATATATATATATATATATATATATATATATATATATATATATATATATATATATATATATATATATATATATACACACACACATATATATATATATATATATATATATATATATATATATATATATATGTATATAGATATATAGATATTCATTTTATATGCTCGAAATCTTGAAATATCAAATTTCAGAATCTTGAGCCCTTAAAGTGGAAAACCTAAAACACCGAACACTTAGAAGCACGAAATTCAAAATCTCGCATTTCAGAGATGTTGAATTGGCAGTTCTGGTGTTGAGTTGTGTTCATGGATTCAGGTAAGTTTATGTTTTAAGGGTTTTGGGTAGGGGCTGTAGTGTGTGTTAGTGTGTTTTGTTACTGTGGTGTGTGTGTGTGTGTGTGTGTGTGTGTGTGTGTGTGTGTGTGTGTGTGTGTGTGTGTGTGTGTGTGCGGGGGGGGATGTAGCTTCTGTGGTGGTGTTTCGTGTGTTTGTATATGTAGTTCAACCTTGGAGTTAATATATTTAAGTAGGGGGGTTGGGGGTGCACAGGGTGGCTTGTTCCCCTGCTTGTAGTTAGGATTGGGTTTTGTGTTTGTTTGAGGGGAGGAAGGTGTGTGTATGTGAGTGGTGTGTGTGTTGTATAGAAGTCGCGATTTTGAATTTCATGCTTCTGAGTGTTCGGTGTTTTAGGTTTTCCACTTTATGGGCTCAAGATTCTGAAATTCAATATTTCAGGATTTCGAGCATATAAAATGAATCCATACATACATACATATATGATCAGATAAGGAACTGAAAGCACAATTGCAAGTGATTAAAACTTTTTTAGAAGATATAGGAATGTCATTTGGTCTTGATAAATGTGCAGAAGCAACCTTTAAAGCAGGAAAGCTCCAGCACCAAGAAAACATCAGCTTGGGACAGGAATGTGATATAAAAGGACTTCAAGAGGGAGTGTATAAATATTTGGGACTTAATGAAGGATCAACAATAAAACATGAACAAATGCAAATAAAATTTAGAATATTTTAGAAGGCTAAAATTAATACTGAAAATAGTACTGACATCTAGGAACAAAGTCCAAGTGATAAACCAATTTGCTCTTTCTGTTCTAACGTTTGGAGTGACTGCCCCAAAAGGTGTTGGATTGGCTGAAAAGGAAAACAAAAGGATGTTTCATGCTTATCAAATTATCTATAAAAATGAGTTTATACCAACACTATATATTCCCTGTTCTGTAGGAGGTATGGGCCTCCTCAAAATTGATTAGTTGTATAGATCTGAAATTGTAGGAATGCATGCCATCTGCTGACCTCACAAGACCCAAACATAGTGAAAGTTTTAAAATATGAGAATACTAAATCTAAGATGACTTCCCTGCTTAATTTAACAAAAGCGTATTGGTGCCAGTCAGGAATGGAAATCAAACCAGAAATAGATAAAAATAATGCAGCAACTGAATGTGCCAAAATTACAAAAAATATAAGGTGAGGGATCGGATCAGAAGGCAAAAAATGTGGAAAATGCATAAATATATTTGATCGGGATCGAATACAGGAATGGTTGAGAGGTGAATTTAAACCAAAAGAACAAAGGTTAATAGTGACAACCCAAGACAGTGGACTATGTACATGCTTGTTTACAAAGCCCATGGAACATGCAGGAGAAACAAGACAAATGTAAGTTTTGTAAAACAGAATTAGAAACAGTTGCATATCTTGTTGTTGGTTGTGATATACTAATGGCAGAAGGATGGTATACTCTTTCTTTCAGCTTTTCCCAGTTAGGGGTTGCCACAGCAGAACTCTGGTCCGCTGATGATTGGTAGTGGATTTTTACGGTGCAGAGCTGCCAGCCCGACGCCCAACCTTCAAAGAAGGCACACCCATTCACGCACACACCTACCTGCATGTCTTTAATGTCACTCGCGACTGCAGGAAGGACATGCAGACTCCACACAGAAGGCGTTCCAGCCGAGAATCGAACGGGAGAACCTCTTGCTGTGAGGTGACAACACTAACCGCTGTGCCACAGCGGCCTAATAATGTAGCAAGACTGTTGCAAGCATTATAATTACTTATTAGTTATAATTACTTAGTAATTATAATTACACAGCATTTTTTGCAAGTTCTAGCCAATATCTTACCTAACTACAGTTCTAATTGGCATTGGTTAGCAGAAACATACCTGCTATCAGTAAGGAGAAACATACGGTTTGTTTTTTGGTATCTAGTATTTGAAAAGCAAAAACAGCATTTGTTACCCAACTACAGTTTCCGTTGTATTAGTTAGCAGAAACATATCTGCTATTAGTAAGGAGAAACACACAGTTTATTTGTTATCTGAAAAGCAGAAACAGTGTTTGTTGCAAACTCTAATCTGCATCTCACCTAAATACAATTCTAACTGGTTTTGTAAGCAGAAACATACTTGATATTTGTAAGCAGAAACATACAGTTGTTTATTTGGTATTTGAAAAGCAGAAACACAGCATTTGTTACACATTCTAACCAGTGTTTTACCTAACTATGGTGCTACTTTAAATTATTAGACTTCGTACATTGTTAAATTTGTCTGTAATGATCTGCCTAGACACTGTTTCCTATTCTTTGTGATTCTTTACTCTTCCCTGGACATTTATGTATGTACATACTTATTGTACCATTTCTTGTACAAACTCTGATTCTGATAATCCTTCCATCACTCTCTGACTAATATCCTCTACTCTCCTAATTATCTCCATTTCTCCTAGAACTGTACTATTCATGTTCTGCTCACACTCTAATTTTTTTCTCTTTGCAGTTTGGTCGGGCCATCCACAAGCGTCAGGATCACCCCCCCACCTTCGGTTCTGAAGCAAATTTTAAGCAAAAGCTCAAATCAGCCCTGGGAAATCTCAACTTTTTAACACAAGCCTTCAAGTAGAATTAATTATTAGGTGAACGTCATTGAATTGTTTTTAACACTTTTCTCTTACTTTGTGACTATCATTGTGTGGTGAGCATGGGTGCATTGAGCTCCATTCAGCTTCTAACTTGGAGAGCTTTAATGAAGTCGGCCACTAGGTAGGAACATACTCTACTAATTGTACAAGTTCCTTATTTCCTCTATATACGAACAGGTGAACTCCAGAGTCTAAGGTTAAAAGTATTCCAAAACAAACCTTTAGTTCAATCCCAATTCCCTTGGCTCTACTCATCCTTAAAGAGCTTGCTAGCAACACTTGGTTTCTGTAAGCTGAAAAGCTCTAACATAGTGTATTGTCTTACTTACATTTCCTGGCTCTTGATTGTTTTTTTTTTCTTTTTTATTTGGAATCCCTCCTGCTGGGGTTGCTCTGCCCGCTCCATTCGCCCTTTGGGCTGACTCCACTCCCCTACCCTGCCCCCATATCCCTCCCGCTCCCAGTGTTTCTACTCTTGAGCACTAGGCAGACACTCCCTCACTCTATTCATCCAATTAGATGCAGTTCCTATTATCCTGTTTCCTCCTGTTAGACCTATGCCATGCTCATGCTGCACCTATCACTTACTACAATCGTATTACTTTCTCGCCTCACTACTTATCACAACACATTCCAGACACCCACTTTTCATCACACCACAAACCTACCTTACCATACTACTCCATGTACATATCTCACCATCAGTCCTACACTTGTCAATATTACTAGCCTCCAATATTTTCCATTTAAATTAATACCTACTAAAGATAATCACCATAATCCTCAGTTATTCAACAATGAACTTATCAAACAATTGAAACTACTTACCAACACTGTCTCTAGGCTACTGCTTAGTGGTGACATCCACCCAAACCCTGGACCACTCTCAGATAACACCAACCCATCTAATCACTCTAGTCTCAACACCCCCAAACTTGCAATCCTAAACAGAAAAAAATCAGACCTATTGCTAATGAACATTAATATTAAAAGTATAGCTAACAAATTGGACATCCTCCATGCCACTCTAGCTACATACTCCCTAGACATAGTCATAATCACTGAAACATGGTTAAAACCAAGTACAAAAGATAATGAAATACTACCCCCAGGTTACTCCATACTATGGGTGGACAGACTCAACAAAAGAGTAGGTAGAGTTGCTGTCCTCTTTAAAGACCATCTCATTTTAATTTTCCTTGAATGCAAAACCCCACAACTGGAAAGTGCAAAAATCATCTATACCACACTAACCATAAATTCAAGAAAAACACTTAATATAATTGGCTGCTATATCACACATGGAGATAATGTCCTAGTTATAGAATGTCTGTTGCACTGGGCAAGTAGTACCCTTAGTCAAGAAACATTCATATTTGGTGATTTTAATTTAAATTGGTTTGCATGTGATATAGATCACTCCATCCATTACATAAACCTGCATGGTTTTACAGAGACTATTCAAGAACCTACCCGAATAGATAAAGCTAGTAAAAAACAATCCACCTTGGACTGGATATTGTTAAATAACTCCTTTCACTCATTACAATCAGGTTGTTGTCCTGATGGTCTGAGCGAGCACCTACCGACATTTCAAATACGACAAGACATATACCCACGAAAACGTAGTATGTTTAAATAACTCAGAAAAACATAATTTTAATTTTGACACCTTCCTAGCGGATCTACAAAGGTGCAATTGGACTCTACTCAAATACCTTGACCTAGATGATGCAGTGAACCACTTTAATAAATCTTTCTTAGACATATTAAATTCTCATGCTCCTGTTAGAACCATCAGAGTAAAATCAAACTATGCCCCCTGGCTAAGCAGAGACACTAGGGCCATTCTGAAAACTAGAGATAAACCCTGGGAACTATGGCGTAACTAAAACAGTAGTTTCTAAGCAACAGTATCAAGAACTTAGAAATAAGGCTAAAAACAGATAAAACAGGATAAAATAAATTTCTATCATAACATTCAAAACACATATCAAAAAAACATCAAAAATTCTGGCCAGCTATAAATGCAATCCTTCACCCAGGAAAATCTACAACAACGCCAAAGATCCACAACAATTCGATAGCATAGTTACCATTTTTAACAAACATTTTGCTGAATCTATAATTGTGCTTTCTAAACAGCAAACTCCTACTCCCAAACCAGCCAAGTCTACAAGTAGCAATACCTCATTCTCTTTCTCCCAGTTCCTACATCTAGTATAAAAACTGCTACAGGAACTAAAACCTACTACACTTGCCATAGATAACTTGCCCAGTGAATACCTCAAAATGGCAGCTGAATCTATAGCCTTCCCAGTTATCAATCCTTATAAATAGATCCATTCTCAAAAACAAGGTCTTTCAAATGTGGAAAATTTCCCATGTAATCTCACTTCATAAAGGGGACCTTCCACAGAACTGGCAAACTATCAGCCGATTGCTATTCTTTCACCTCTTTCTAAGCTACTCGAAAGGTGTATTCATCTCCAGGTCATGAAATTCTTACTAACAAATAACCTTCTTGCAAACACTCAGCATGGGTTTTGCCCATCACATAGTACCACTACAGCTTTCACTGATGCCATAAACCATCACAGGAATAACAACTTTGTATCTGCCATCTTTCTAGACTTGACAAAAGCTTTTGATATGATCTCGCATTCCAAACTAGTAGATATACTAACTGAACTATCCTTCTCACCATCTGCCACAGCATGGTTTTATAACTATTTATCTGGCCATAAACAGTCTATTCTATGGCAGGTTGATCTATCTCCATGCCTTCCTGTATCCATTGGTGTCCCTAGGGATTTATCTTGGGCCCTCTCCTTTTCTCCCGCTTTACTAATAATCTACACACAGCTACTCCACATGGTTCTATAATACAGTGTGCAGATGATTCAACACTTATCTGTGCTGCCACTTCTCTATCAACTCTTCATTCTCAAACACAGGAATCTTTCACTTCTGTTGAAACATGATTAGCCAATGCCCATCTAATCCTGAACCCAAACAAAACTAAATTATTACTCTTCCAAACTAACAAGACATCCATCTCATGCCCAGCATTTAACATAATAGCCAGAGATAATACTGTGATCTCCCCAACAACCCATACAAAGCTTCTTGAAGTGGAAATAGACAATACCCTAAAATTTGACATGCATGTCTCCTTAACTATAAAAAAGTGCATAAGAAACTTGGAAGTCTGTATAGGCACAAAAGGTTCCTGACCACAATGGCCAAAATTACATTAGCACAAACCCATCTGCTGTCCACTTTACTGTATGCCTCCAATTTTAATTAACCTAAGGAAAACTGACTTATCTAAGCTAGAAGCATGTTATAATAAAATTGCTAAGTTTGCATCTGACTACCCATATAGAGCACATCATTGTACAGCTTTAAGGATACTAGACTGGCTTGAGTTTCCCAACATTATTCTTTACAACCAACTCTCTCTAACTCACAAAATTGTAACAACACCAACTGAATCCCCTGCACTAAAAATCTCATCCTTCCTTACAGTTCCAGCAGACCACTTTGCTTTAACTACAAGAACTTAGTCTCCAAGGCCAACAACACTGCAGGAGAATCTTTATTTTCCAACTATATATCTCGTATGTGGAACCCCCTTCCTATCTCCATTCTGTCAATCTTATCCACTAACCACTTTAAGCCATCACTTAAAGCTTATCTAAAAAAAATAAATGGCTATGTTCCTGTACTACCCCCTCATGAGTGCTCTGATACACCACAGTATACCCAAAACATATCCAACTTCCTCCCGGTGTTTAATCCTTTGTTCCTACCGATCTGTCAACCTTATATCTTGACATAAGTCATACCTGCAAATAGTTCTAGCTATGTTCAAAGTCCAGGTTTTGTTGTCAAGATGTAATAAATTTCTATGTTCTTATGTATACTACATTTTGTTTACTTTATTGATTATTGTAATGTGTGCATGCAAATTTACTGTTACTCATGGAGCTTTTCTCCCCAGGCCTCTGCTGAAAAAGGACCTGTGTCCAGTCGGACTTTCCCGGTAAACAAATGTTAAATAAAAATAAATAAAAGTAAAATAAATACTGAAGTACCTGAAAAACATTGGAAACATGAGCTAATAAGCATTATAGAAAGCAAAGAAGTTTATATCACTTGAAGATCACCTATTGTCCACTGATCAAGAAATGGATGCAAGAAAACCAGACAATAGTAGTCCATGAAAAGAAGGCAAAAGTAGCATTGATCACTGAAATTGCTACACCTAGTGACTTTTCCATGTAGACAGAGAGAGAGAAAGTCATAAAATACCAGAATTTGCAGGCAGAAACAAGGGAATGTGGAAGAAGGATACCCAAACAGTTCCAATAGTAGGAGCAACAGGTCCTATAAAAATGAATTAGCAACCGTACTTGGATGTGTTACTGTACAACTACCTATCTATATCAAACAAAGCTCCTCATTAGCACTTTTCAAGAAAAATCTTGATGATTGGATGGAAAATAGGAAATTCACCCCGGAATCACTTCTGTGGCTGTGCTCGACTGTGGCACAGGAAAATAATTTTCCTGGGTGGCGAAAGCCAGGGTACCTTTTTGGCTAGGCTTATTACAGGCCCTAGGGCTAATAGCCTAGTACCTACCCATAAACACAGGCACTTAGAATTGAAACTTTCCTGTAAAAGTACCTCTGAAATTTCCTCAGTACTTAGTTGCACAAAGGACACTGCCCCGCAAGTTCGGTTTCAGTCTTAATGCTAGCCAGCTGGTAAGACCTCTTGTATCATCCCTATGTAGATTATGTAATAAGGATCTGTAACCATGGATATGCACTTTCCTGCTGTCTGTGCAGCCAGTTTGAAAAATATGGTCATCTTGAGGCAATGTAGCAATTGCCTCATGTTTACTTACACTCACCTAAGTCTTAAACTGATATGGTATGTGAGAGATGTGATTATACAATAACACTGAAGGCAAGGCTGTCACATGCAAGCACTTGTAATACCAAACATGTAGTCAGAAATACACACACTACACCCATCACATACTATGGATTGGACACACAGACCCACATATGCTGAGGCTCCCAAATATAATCTTCATTAAACACCAAAGGCCTCCCAGACATTGCACTTACAAGAAGCACCCTCAGCAACCTCAAATGCATTCTATCAAAACCACACTCACCATGACACATGCGGGAGCATTTTGACTTCCTTGCCCATAAGGCAAACCACCATACAAACCAGTATTTTGGTTAGTAGACTCCATTGTGAAACACACTGTTTTCCCTCTTACCAGGCTGAGTAAGGAGAAAGTTACAATCAGTTGCCTATCAGAGGCCAGATCATGCATGCACTCAGGTCATTGAACCACAAGTTATCTATAGTTTATGTGGGTGTAAATAACCTGAGACGTACTTCCCTGGACTATATGAAGAGAAACATGATGGATCTTACTTTGTCACAAGCTGGTGTGAGCCAAGCACTGAACAGCATTATAACTTTTCCAAGGGTGTTGCCACAATATGAACAGAAAATAATTGGCTTAGTTGGTGTTATAAGGATGGGGTGTAATATCTGGCAGCCTGGGAAGTACATGGTTTACATACCACCGTGGTTTATCAGGGATGGTCTGCACCTGTCTACTGTAGGGTTTCCAATATTGGCTAAAACCTTGTCCATCCCCTAGTGCCTACCAACCTGATAAACTTTCCAAAATAACCAAACCAACTAAAGAAAATCCTGAAGTGTTACTACTTAATGCTAGGATTCTAAACAAGAATTATTTAAATACAAATTATTTTTGTTCCTTAGCTAAATCAGCTTTATTAAAACTAATCTCCATCAGTAAATTCACAGCTACAGTGACAGAGTGGTTTGTACTTTGCAGACAGGATATCCAGTTTGAACTACTTTGTAACATAGTTTTGATTGGATTGCTCTTGGTTTCTTAATTTTATATGTTGCTGTGTGTTTTAGCTACTATGATATCTCTGCTTTGAGGGAAAACCTCCTAGTTACAGCTTTAAACAAAGGAATCTAGCTACTGAGTATCTGTACACCAGATAATCAAATATGTTGCAGTTTTTCCTAACCCTCCCTCCCTTTTGCTGTTGTGAGTTTAACCGGCTAAGGTATCTATTCCCTCCCTTATGGTAATCTGATTAACAAAGTGCCACCCCTTCATTGACAAAGGTGACATTGCAAATCTTCTAGCTGATAAATTTGGCTGTAATTCACCTCCACTACCCTGTGTGAAATCCATTCTAGCATATCTCCCCAACTATCAATAGGGAGCAGGTCCCGGCGGTGCTAAGGCCAAAAACACTGCTGCAGTGGGCCCCAACAATAAACCTGACTACCTCTTAAATAGCCTCAAACATGACTTAGCAAGACTTTTCAACTACAACTTCAAAACAGGTTACATACTGAGTGAATTGATGGCTGCAGTGGTCATCCCTCTCCTCAAGGATGAACCTACTGACCCGTGACCTACAGATCCATCAGTCTGATAAGTCTAATAAGCAAAACCATAGAACAAACTATCATGGAAATGCCTATTCAATCTGTTTGATTTCTTTGTGAGGGTCACCAAGGCTATGGATGTGGGGAAAAATAGTGCACACTACCTACTTTGATGTGGCTAAACCATTTGATACAATACCTCACTTGGGTATTATTGATGAACTGGGCTACTGGCTGCCTCACAGATAGGCCCCAAGAAGTCAGGATTAGTGAGACCACTTCCACCAGGAGACCAGTCACCAGCAGACTCCCCCATGGCTCTGTGTTTGACCTGTTCCTATTTTTCAGAAGTCAAGGCTAATGTTGAATGCCTCTGGCTCACCAAGTTCACAAATGACTATAAATTGTAAGCTACCATAGATTCCTTCTATGATACAAACAGCCTACAAGATGATCTGACACAACCAAATTATTGGTGCCAGAGCCATGGATTAAAACTAACCATGAAGAAATGCATTTTGGTGTCCTTTGGGAAGTTGAACACCCAAGCTAATTACTCCGTTGATAAAACACTCCCAAGAGTTGCTCTAATAGCCAAGGATTTGGGAACATGTAGCTATCAATTTTGCCTTCAATAAACATGTAGCCAATATGGTAAGAAAATCATTCTGTCTCCCAACTCAAAAGCAAAGGTATGGTATGCAGGTCCAACAAAGTTATTGTGCCCCTCTACTCAGCCCTTACCAGACCCATCATCAAATACTGTGTCCCCTTTGTCATGTATCTAACCAGGCATCTGCAGCAGTTGGAATGCCCTCAGAGGTTTCTCAACAGGGGAATCCAGGGTATGATTACACTATCCTACACAGATCACCTTAAGGCCCTATCTCTTTACTCAGCCTCCTACATGTTACTGAGAACTGATCTTTGCCTGGCATATATGGCATCCTCAGACCCATATCTATTGGACCTATTTGCACATTTGTGAAACAGACAGTTGCAGTAAAACTAGATCCAAGGACCTGAACTTTGCCCAAGACATAAAACATCCCAGAAAGAGCAATGTGTTTCATAGGATCCCTGTACTATGGAATGGGCTCTGCAGCCATGTGAAGTGGAGTTCTTCCCTGCCCCTTTTCAAGTGAAACCTTGATCATTGGATGGGAAATTGTAAATTCATCCTTGATGACCCCCCATGTCTCTGATGGATAGAGGCCAACTGTAAGTTAGCTAACCCCAAACTGACATACCCCCCATAACACTTAGCTACCTCCTTACTAACATACCCCCTGCCATACAGGTGTCCAGTGTATTCAAGGATACAGTTGAGTTAGGTAGCGTAGCTAGGCTTACAAAGACCCTGATAGTCAATAGAATAGTACAAACCTATGGGCATATGAAGCTATACAAGATCTCCTCACCCTGGAGAATGTAGACATCTGAGCAGCTACTGAGACACAGTTTAAAGTTGCAGAGTGCACTCCAGTAGTGAAAGGCTATAATGCTTCTCACACATTAAGACCAGCTACCGCACAGGAAGAGACAGAAAGTGAAGGTATCTCAAATTTACATCAAAAAGTAGCATACCTCAAGGCCGGAAAACTCCAATCTAAACATGCAGATCAGGAGGGCTAATGAAATCTACCAAACAAAATCTGAGGTAAAAAAATAACCTCCCAGACCAAGGACAATCAGAAGACATTCTTCAGCTATATCCATGACCTCAAAAGCAATACACAACAATGTGCTGAACTAATTGTAAATGGAGCCACCTACACTGAGCTGGAAAATATAGCAAATCTACTGACTCCTGAGTCTACTGATGGCATCATACTTGATTAGTTTCTGATGCATATGAACCACAACTGAAATAAATTGTAGTAAATGTAATTAGCTGTACTTTACAGTGTGACCTTGCAAATGCATGAATTGAAAAATTTGATCCAGAATCAGATGCTTTATCTGTCAGGCCACACAGCAACCTCACAATTGTCCTTCATTTGTATGACTCAGTGTCAGATGTAATTCAGTGCAGGTAGTCCCACACTGAAATTAATAACCCCCCCAAAAAAAGCAGTGAGGCCTATGGAATACTAATATGCTGTATAGAAATTCATGTGTGGGTCACATTAATTACAGTTAGGTTAACACCCAAACATTATTGATAGCATCGTAAGACACATATGGATGGCCTCTTTAATCTACTCCTAATAATAATAATACCCATTTGTTAACCAGATAGGCCTACTGGACACACTGTCCCTTTTCAAGGATAATTTCTTTTTAAGTGACTTGTTCAAGGTCACACAGTAGACAAATGAGGGCTGAGTGAATCAAATCCTGCACCACTGAAGTTGCATCTTACATCCTTAACCTTCTGCATCATGTGACATCATTAAACATTGTTGGTGCAGTGTTAAGGCTGTGAGTTGTAGCTCCTGTGGTGCAGGCTTTGATTCCTTCAGCCTCATTTGAATATTTTGTTTTGTTTTCTGTATTTGATGATGAATTGACTTAAGCAATGGCAAGCAGTAGGCTCAAATGAAATGGTCAGAGATTGCTATCAAATGTGATATTAGACTGGGCTCTTTCAATAAATAAAAAAGGAAGGAAGTAGAACAAGCCTATTTAGATGACAACAGTAAATGATGTAGAAGTGGATGTGGAACAAGGATATGATTAACAAGTGCCTGGATGCAGAATCAAAATCATGAAAGGCCCCTGCATACTGAGCTGGTAGTGATTTTGGCAATGTAGAAAAAAATAAATTAGTTGTTGTATTCAAAATGATTGAGTCTTAAGAATTACCAAATAAAATGCTGAATGTCCAGTATCATGACAACATGGATAAGCCTTTCAGTCTCATATAGAAATGAAACTGAGGCAAATAGGGTAACAGCCAAATGGCCTAAGACCCATCCTTCTCAAATGTCTCTAATTTTGTAGAATATTTAAATAATTTTCCCTGTCACTTGCAGATTTTCTCCTGGTAAATTAATCTTGAACATAAAATGCATGTTAATACAAAACTGTTCATTTTTTAAGTATGAATTACAATAATTAAAAATGTTCATTAATCCTACTGCTGCAGTAGCTCTTTAGCCTATGAAACAACAACCAGCCAACATCAAAAAGCTTTGATTATGCTCCAACTCTTTCACTCTGCTAATTGGCGAGAATGGCAAGATGATAAAATCAGCAAAAGGGGAGAAGCATTGCTGGAATTAAATTCATCGTCAAGTCTTGGTGAGTACCTTCACAAGTTGGACACTGTTTTTCACAAAACCTCATCAAGTTGACACTGATATATAGACTGTATTTTATATAGCATGGACATAAGTATGTTAGAAATAATAAAACTAGCTGGCTGCACAAGTCCCAGGATAAAAAAATTGCCCAATCCTGGTAGTTGCACTGGTATCAGGACTGGAAAAAAATGACAGTATAGAATCCTCAAGGCATGGAAATAGTCCTACAATGGGGCAAGGCTAGGCCCAGAGGGAGGATGGCCCCGTGTTGTAGAAGGAAATAGCAGTCTACAAAAATTGATAGGCCAAAAAGAGCCATACAGATGATAGAGTGGACTATTGAGGATATGATAAAAAGGAAATTATGTATTGCTACTATTATGCAAAAGCCTAGAATTTCCAGACAAAATGTATATGTAAAGATTAAGAGAGAAATTACAGGAAAGAAACATACTTTCACAAGGAAAAAAACTGTAAGAAGCTTCAAATAAAAATGTATGTTCATTAATGCAACAGATCCATGAAAAACACTATATAGACCAAGCATCCTTTTCCCAACAAAATCTAGATTCATTTGAAGGGCACAAAAAAGAAATATGATTATGGGAAAGAAAGAGAGATCTGATATGGTGCAATATTTATGCAATGGAGAAAGCCAAATTAATCACCATAAAAAGACATCCCCAAAGATATTTGAAGAGAAATATAGGCAACAGCATCTAGATATGGAAAATTTCACAATAAAAACATAAGATCACAAAGCAGGCATGTAGAACAGACGATTAGTCAAGTAGAAGTTAAAAAATAGAAGCTGAAGTTATGAAATACTTGTGAAGTGAAGGATTCAGTGTAGAAAGTCTAACACAGGTTATATCACAGCATGATGGAACAACTAGTCCCCAAAGTAAGGAGAAACAAGAGAAGCAGGAGACATCTGAAGAAGAAATATGGACATGGGAAAGAAAAAGAGATTTAATATTGTGTAATATTTATGCAAAGGAGAAAGCAAAACTAATCAGTGGAAAAAGGGCAGCACCAAAGATATTTGAAGAGAAATACAGGCAAAGCCACCCGGATATGGAAAATTTTGCAATACAAAAAAATAATAAAACAGAGGAAAAGTAGAAAAGAGAAGTAGTAATAGAGAAAGTAAAGAAATAGAAACTGAGGTTATGGATTTAGTGTAGAAAAAGTAACTCAGGTAACATAACAGAGCAATGGACACCCAAATTAAGGAGAAACCAGTGGAGTAGGAAGCATCTAATCAGTTGACCTATGAAGATACTTTGGAGTCTCCCATAAGAAGCCAGAACAAAGGTTCAGTTGGAGCTATACAGCAAGGGAAAGAACAGGAAGCTGTGGCAACTCTGACACAGTCAATGTCATGGAGTGATAGGCCAGTGAGTTCCTATATGAAAGAGCAACAGATGATGCAGGGTGAAACTGAAAACGTGGCAAAGGAAGAAACCCTGGAACTTTCTGTAGAATGCCAACAAGAAATGGGGAACAAAGAATGTGCCCTCAGTTTAGAAGAAAATGATCTAAGAGGAGTTGCTTGATTTAATAGAGATGAATAGACATATTAAGATCAACAAAAGAAACAGATTGCAGAAGATCAATAAAACCCCAAAAGTTAGAAGTTTGATACAACAAATGAACACAGTAATTAGGACTGTCCATAGAGCTTCATGCAATATAACAGATGTAAATAGAATAAATTACTGTGTAGCCAAATTAATAATATAAAGTCCTACCACAAGAAAACAGGGTAGTAAGAGAAAGGATGGGGAGAAATCAAATGCTATCATGGAAGTATGGAATAGAGAAAACTATAAAGCAATTAAGACAAGAAGTGTCACTGTTAGAAGGGTATAAAAGAGGGAACAGATCAACAAAAATACTAAAAGATAGACATAATAAAAGCAATGCACAGTATTATAACAGATCAAGATTTATCATACACTATTGTAAATAATAAACTAAAAATATCAGCACATGCAGAAGAACTTAAAGGATGCACAGATAAATATAAAGGAAAAGTACAAAATAAACAATTTATTGATGGCCCAAAAAAGTGTTATAGAGAATTGGGAAACAAGGTAAAAGGAATTGAAAGACCACCAAAAAAGAAGAACTAGATGAATTTTAGAGAAATATTTATGAAGATCCTGTGGAACATAACAAAGATGCTAAGTGGATAGACGAAGTAGAAGAAAGAATAAGAAATTCAAATATACAGGATATGAAATGGGATGAAGTAACAGCCAGAGAGATTGAAACAAAGTTAAGAAAAACCTCTAATTGGAAAATCCCAGGTCCAGATGGAGTACCTAACTTCTGGCTAAAAGTATTAAACATCTTTGCATGAAAATTTAGCCATGAGTAAGAACTATTTATATGCACATCCTGAACAGACACCAACTTGGCTAACAACAGGCAAAACAATGCTCCTATTTAAGAGTGAACCTACAAGCTACCCTAAAAACTATAGAGCAATAACTTGCCTTCCGACGACTTATAAACTGAACACTGAAACTGATGCTGACCAGAGTTTATAGTCATTTAGAAGAAAACTTAATTATGGCAATAGAACAAGAGTAATAAAAAAAAGTCATATGAAACAAAGGATCATTTGTTGCTAATAAAGTCACAGTGGAGAACTGTAAAAAGGGGAATAATCTAAGTATGGCATGGATAGACTACAAAAAAGCATTTGACAGTATCCCACATTCATGGATAAAAGAGTGCTTAAAATGTATAAGATACACCCTACACTGATAAACTACATCACAGCAACCATGAACCAGTGGCAAATCACTTTGCAGTTAAGCCATGCTAAAGGACAAATTATTATTCCAAGGATAAAAATCCAAAGGGGGACATTCCAGGGTGACTTTGCAACCATTGCTCTTTTACCTTGCCCTTAACCCATTAAGCTGTCTGCTTAACAGATTAGGTCTTGGCTATAATTTGGCTCCCAGAAAGCAAAAAAGTGTAAAGACTTCTCATCTTCTCTTTGTCAATGATTTCAAACTGTATAACTCATCAGATGAGGAACTGAAAGCACAACTGCAAGTAGTCAAAACTTTCTCAGATGATATAAGAATGTCATTTGGTCTTGATAAATGTGCAAAAGCAACCTTTAAAGCAGGAAAGCTGCAGCACCAAGAAAACATCATTTTGGGACAAGAATGTGATATAAAAGACCTTGAGCAAGAGGGAGTGTATATGAACTGATGAAAGATAAACAATAAAACATGAATAAATGCAAATATAACTCGGTAAGGAATATTTTAGAAGACTTAAATTAATCCTGAAAACAGCATTGACATCTAGGAACAAAATTCAAGCTATAAACCAGTTTGTTCTTCCTGTCCTAACTTACAGTTTTGGAGTGATTGACTGGCCTCAAATGGTGTTGGATAGACTAGACAGGAAAACAAGAAGGGATGCTTCATGCTCATCAAATGACTTTCATCTTTTCCCGGTTAGGGTCGCCACAGTGGAACTGCAGTCCGCTCATGATTGGCAGTGGATTTTATGGTGCCGTGTTGCCAGCCCGATGCCCAACCTTCAATGAAAGCACGCCAGTCACGCTTCCATCTACCTGCAGGTATTTAACATCACTTAACCACGGGAGGACACTCGACCACGGGGATGACATGCAGACTCCACACAGAAGGCGCTCCAGCCAAGAATCGAACAGGAGAACCTTATGCTGTGAGGCAACAATGCTAACTGCTGCACCACCGTGGCTGATTTATAAAAAAAAAAAAATCAGTGCACACCAAGATTATTTATTCCCCATTACGCAGGAGGTATGAGCCTTCTTAAAATTGATTACATGTATAGATCTGCAGTCTTGGGACTGCATACATATCTGCTGACTTCACAAGACCCAAACATAGTGAAAGTTTTGAAACATGAAGAGAATAAATCTAAGATGACTTCCTTCTTATGCAGAAGCATATCAGAATCAAACCAGAAGTAGATAAAAGTCAGGCAACAACTGAATGTGCGAAAAAAGAAAATAAGGTGAAGGATCAGATGATAAGGCAAGAAATGTAGAAAATGCATAAATATAGTTGCAAGTATAGAAAACTCTTGGAACAACCTCATGTTGATCAGGATCAAACACAGGAATGGTTAAGGAGAGGTGAATTCAAACCAAAGGATGAAAGGTTAATATTGGCTGCGCAAGAAAGTGGGCTACATCTATGTTGGTTTACAAAGTCCATTGGATGTGGGAAAAACAGACAAATGTAGGTTTTGTAAATCAGAATTGGAAACAGTTGAACACCTTGTTGCTGGTTGTGACACACTAATAGCAGAAGGACTGTATAATGAAAGGCATAATAATGTGGCAAGACTGTTGCACTGGAGATTGTGCAAACATTATAATACTGAAGTACCTGAAAAACATTGGAAACATGAGCCGCAAAGCACCATAGAAAAATCAAGAAGTTTATATCACATCGGATCACCCATTACCAACAGTTCAAAAGATAGATGCTAGAAAACCATATATAGTGGTCCATGAAAAGAAGACAAAAGTAGCATTGATCATTGAAATCAATACACCCAGTGACTACAGTGTCTTGCATACAGAGACAGACAAAGTAACAAAAATCAGGTTTTGCAGGCAGAAATGAGAGCAATGAGGAAGAAAGCTGCCAAGACAATTCCAATAGTAGTAGAAGCAATGGCTCTTATATAAAAGAATCTACAATTGTATTTAGATATATTACTGATACATGTAACTCCTTACAAATTGAAGAAGGAGTCATTATTGGGCACATTGTGGGTACTGAGAAGAGCACTTCTGGCTAACATCAAAGACTGAAACAATACTAGTTTCATGAACTTTAATCATACTTTGACTTGGGAATGGGTTCCATTCTAGTCATGATATTAGAAACCGAAAAGATTTGGAGAAATTAAAAAGAGAGAAATCAGCAGTCAGCATGAAGCTTTCTTTAGTACTTTTCTTGCCATCTTGAGAAGAAGCATCTCTCAGGCTTCACAGGTGCAGCAACTGAAGAAGATCATTGTTTCTGGCAGATAAGGAATTGATGGGGAACCCCTCCACTATCAAAAGCATGAAAATCACTTACGCGAACAGTGATTTCTGAGTCAAATAACCGACTCATTAAGTAGGTTGTATGGTCGACGCAACAAAGTCAACAAATTCTGTCAACCATTGTTTCTAAATCCCCCATTCACATCAATGCTGTGAATCCCTGCCCTGTGTATGTCCTTCTAAACAGACGTACACATGAACTTCGACATTCCGACTGTCACTCCTACCATGGTCGAGGAGGTGGCTGTCAGACATGTCAACGTTCACCTTTTGATTGTAAACCATTTCTTTTGATTAAAAGCCACATTGCCCTCTAAGAAACCTGGTATTTTTTTACAGTATCGGGAGATGTTAAGTTGTCAATCTCGCCTTCATTCTTGCTGGATGGGTTCGGAGCCGATCCTCGGCTCCGACCCGCACTCGCTTAGCTCGAGAACTCCTTTTACCAGCTCGAGGCAACCCTATATCCCATGATGCAAGGCGGAACTACCTCAGATCTCGTTTGCCGCTTAGCGAAAGAGGTCTCCTTTGCCAGCTGAGGTAAGTTTTTTCTTGTTAAAGAAGAAAAGTTCAGTTAGGGGTTTATTTTTCCCTTTAGTGTTAGATTAGCTTGTACTTAGTTACAGCCCACCCTATTCCCTTCCTTTTAAACTTTTATAATAGTTTTCAGTTTAAAGTTTTAGTCAGGCCTAGTTCCCCAAGTTATTCCCTTCCTGTGTGTCTGTGTAGGGATTAAGTTGTGTGTTTGTGGGGACTGTTTGTGTCTATCCTTTTTTAGGATGTCTAAGGAAGGCAAGGTCTCAGGCTTCAAGAAGTGTGACCAGTGCTGTCAGAAAATGTCCCTGACAGACGGTCGCACTTCTTGTGTGTATTGCCTTGGGGCCTTTGCACCTGCAGGACTCCTGTGCGTTGTGTCATGCTTTTAGCCAGAGAGTCCTGCAGGAAAGGAGGAACAAATTAATCCTCCGAGGTTTACTTAAACCTGAAGGTTCTCCTCCCAAGTCAGGGGCAGGAAACCTCTTAAGCCACCAAGGCTCAGGCTACAGTGTCCAAGCCTCCTCCGGTGGCTCGGCTCCGCTGGAGCCGATATCGCTCCGCTGGAGTCGATACTTCTTCTGTTAGAGTAGTGGGTTCGGTGCCGGCGGCTCGATACCCTGACTACTGTGGCCTTGTCGGCTCCGGCTGGAGCCAACACTTTATCAGCATCGGGCGAGATATCCTCGGCTCCATCTGAGGTTCAAGGGACCGGCCCGATGGCTTCGACCCGTAAGAGATCCCGGTCCCTTCGATACTAAGTATTCACTCAGCCCGGGTCTCCTCTTTTGTCGGAGTGGAGCCATCGAGCCGATCTTGAGCTCTTCCAGGCTGTCTGACCACGATTTGGAGAGGGTGGTAAGCAGGCTGTTGAAGTCTCAGGCACTGGCCCAAATGCTCCATAGCCCGTCTCAACAGACTTGGCTATAGCCCCTATTCTTGAGATTCCTCCTCCGACTCCACACCAGAGTTCGGAGCGGAGCTTCTTGGGACAGCGACTGTTTCGATGCGGAGCTGATACATCCTTCGGCTCCATCATCTTCGCTCCGATCTCCTCCTTGAGACCTTCCTTGGAGGGATCCGGTCGCCGGGTTTCCACTGTCGGCTCCGAGGGGGCTAGTGGCATCGGACCCTTGTCCGACCCCGCTCTCCCTCTCGGGCCGGCTGGTAAGCTCGGTGCCGACATCAGCCTTGAGCCTTCTCTCCTTGGAGCCGACCATTCCTGTTTCTTCGAGCGGGTGTGTTCAGGTCTCGGGGAGAGGAGCCTTGAGGTGATGAGGAGTGTCCTGGCCTCTGAGCCTGGTCAACGGTCTATCCCTCTAGCTCCTCCCTCATCAGTGCCTGCAGATGCCTCTTGCCAGCCTCTTGCTCTCAGGCCCAGGGATCCATCGCCCCAGGTTTCCCCACTGGGAATTTCCTCCTCTTCCGAGGTTTCTCCTGACCCTGCAGGGGAACCCCTTGGAAGGGACGTGTAAGAGGAAACACACAGACTCCTGAGTCTACTACATCTGATACCGCACTTAGATGAGTCGGAGGGTTCCCAGGTCCCCTCTGAGTTACCCAACTACAGTTTCCGTTGTATTAGTTAGCAGAAACATATCTGCTATTAGTAAGGAGAAACACACAGTTTATTTGTTATCTGAAAAGCAGAAACAGTGTTTGTTGCAAACTCTAATCTGCATCTCACCTAAATACAATTCTAACTGGTTTTGTAAGCAAGAAACATACTTGATATTTGTAAGCAGAAACATACAGTTGTTTATTTGGTATTTGAAAAGCAGAAACACAGCATTTGTTACACATTCTAACCAGTGTTTTACCTAACTATGGTGCTACTTTAAATTATTGAACTTCCATTACATTGTTAAATTTGTCTGTAATGATCTGCCTAGACACTGTTTCCTATTCTTTGTGATTCTTTACTCTTCCCTGGACATTTATGTATGTACCTACTTATTGTACCATTTCTTGTACAAACTCTGATTCTGATAATCCTTCCATCACTCTCTGACTAATATCCTCTACTCTCCTAATTATCTCCATTTCTCCTAGAACTGTACTATTCATGTTCTGCTCACACTCTAATTTTTTTCTCTTTGCAGTTTGGTGAGACCATCCACAAGCGTCAGGATCACCCCCCCACCTTCGGTTCTGAAGCAAATTTTAAGCAAAAGCTCAAATCAGCCCTGGGAAATCTCAACTTTTTAACACAAGCCTTCAAGTAGAATTAATTATTATTAGGTGAGCGTCATTGAATTATTTTTAACCTTTCTCTTACTTTGTGACTATCATTGTGTGGTGAGCATGGGTGCATTGAGCTCCATTCAGCTTCTAACTTGGAGAGCTTTAATGAAGTCGGCCACTAGGTGAACATACTCTACTAATTGTACAAGTTCCTTATTTCCTCTATATCTGAACAGGTGAACTCCAGAGTCTAAGGTTAAAGTATTCCAAAACAAACCTTTAGTTCAATCCCAATTCCTTGGCTCTACTCATCCTTAAAGAGCTTGCTAGCAACACTTGGTTTCTGTGCTGAAAAGCTCTAACATAGTGTATTGTCTTACTTACATTTCCTGGCTCTTGATTGTTTTTTTTTTCTTTTTTATTTGGAATCCCTCCTGCTGGGGTTGCTCTGCCCGCTCCATTCGCCCTTTGGGCTGACTCCACTCCCCTACCCTGCCCCCATATCCCTCCCGCTCCCAGTGTTTCTACTCTTGAGCACTAGGCAGACACTCCCTCACTCTATTCATCCAATTAGATGCAGTTCCTATTATCCTGTTTCCTCCTGTTAGACCTATGCCATGCTCATGCTGCACCTATCACTTACTACAATCGTATTACTTTCTCGCCTCACTACTTATCACAACACATTCCAGACACCCACTTTTCATCACACCACAAACCTACCTTACCATACTACTCCATGTACATATCTCACCATCAGTCCTACACTTGTCAATATTACTAGCCTCCAATATTTTCCATTTAAATTAATACCTACTAAAGATAATCACCATAATCCTCAGTTATTCAACAATGAACTTATCAAACAATTGAAACTACTTACCAACACTGTCTCTAGGCTACTGCTTAGTGGTGACATCCACCCAAACCCTGGACCACTCTCAGATAACACCAACCCATCTAATCACTCTAGTCTCAACACCCCCAAACTTGCAATCCTAAACAGAAAAAAATCAGACCTATTGCTAATGAACATTAATATTAAAAGTATAGCTAACAAATTGGACATCCTCCATGCCACTCTAGCTACATACTCCCTAGACATAGTCATAATCACTGAAACATGGTTAAAACCAAGTACAAAAGATAATGAAATACTACCCCCAGGTTACTCCATACTATGGGTGGACAGACTCAACAAAAGAGTAGGTAGAGTTGCTGTCCTCTTTAAAGACCATCTCATTTTAATTTTCCTTGAATGCAAAACCCCACAACTGGAAAGTGCAAAAATCATCTATACCACACTAACCATAAATTCAAGAAAAACACTTAATATAATTGGCTGCTATATCACACATGGAGATAATGTCCTAGTTATAGAATGTCTGTTGCACTGGGCAAGTAGTACCCTTAGTCAAGAAACATTCATATTTGGTGATTTTAATTTAAATTGGTTTGCATGTGATATAGATCACTCCATCCATTACATAAACCTGCATGGTTTTACAGAGACTATTCAAGAACCTACCCGAATAGATAAAGCTAGTAAAAAACAATCCACCTTGGACTGGATATTGTTAAATAACTCCTTTCACTCATTACAATCAGGTTGCTGTCCTGATGGTCTGAGCGACCACCTACCCACATTTCTTATACGACAACACATATTCCCACCAAAACCTACTATGTTTAAATAACTCAGAAAAAACATAATTTTAATTTTGACACCTTCCTAGCGGATCTACAAAGGTGCAATTGGACTCTACTCAAATACCTTGACCTAGATGATGCAGTGAACCACTTTAATAAATCTTTCTTAGACATATTAAATTCTCATGCTCCTGTTAGAACCATCAGAGTAAAATCAAACTATGCCCCCTGGCTAAGCAGAGACACTAGGGCCATTCTGAAAACTAGAGATAAACCCTGGGAACTATGGCGTAACTAAAACAGTAGTTTCTAAGCAACAGTATCAAGAACTTAGAAATAAGGCTAAAAAACAGATAAAACAGGATAAAATAAATTTCTATCATAACATTCAAAACACATATCAAAAAAACATCAAAAATTCTGGCCAGCTATAAATGCAATCCTTCACCCAGGAAAATCTACAACAACGCCAAAGATCCACAACAATTCCGATAGCATAGTTACCATTTTTAACAAACATTTTGCTGAATCTATAATTGTGCTTTCTAAACAGCAAACTCCTACTCCCAAACCAGCCAAGTCTACAAGTAGCAATACCTCATTCTCTTTCTCCCCAGTTCCTACATCTAGTATAAAAAAAACTGCTACAGGAACTAAAACCTACTACACTTGCCATAGATAACTTGCCCAGTGAATACCTCAAAATGGCAGCTGAATCTATAGCCTTCCCAGTTATCAATCCTTATAAATAGATCCATTCTCAAAAACAAGGTCTTTCAAATGTGGAAAATTTCCCATGTAATCTCACTTCATAAAGGGGACCTTCCACAGAACTGGCAAACTATCAGCCGATTGCTATTCTTTCACCTCTTTCTAAGCTACTCGAAAGGTGTATTCATCTCCAGGTCATGAAATTCTTACTAACAAATAACCTTCTTGCAAACACTCAGCATGGGTTTTGCCCATCACATAGTACCACTACAGCTTTCACTGATGCCATAAACCATCACAGGAATAACAACTTTGTATCTGCCATCTTTCTAGACTTGACAAAAGCTTTTGATATGATCTCGCATTCCAAACTAGTAGATATACTAACTGAACTATCCTTCTCACCATCTGCCACAGCATGGTTTTATAACTATTTATCTGGCCATAAACAGTCTATTCTATGGCAGGTTGATCTATCTCCATGCCTTCCTGTATCCATTGGTGTCCCCTAGGGATTTATCTTGGGCCCTCTCCTTTTCTCCCGCTTTACTAATAATCTACACACAGCTACTCCACATGGTTCTATAATACAGTGTGCAGATGATTCAACACTTATCTGTGCTGCCACTTCTCTATCAACTCTTCATTCTCAAACACAGGAATCTTTCACTTCTGTTGAAACATGATTAGCCAATGCCCATCTAATCCTGAACCCAAACAAAACTAAATTATTACTCTTCCAAACTAACAAGACATCCATCTCATGCCCAGCATTTAACATAATAGCCAGAGATAATACTGTGATCTCCCCAACAACCCATACAAAGCTTCTTGAAGTGGAAATAGACAATACCCTAAAATTTGACATGCATGTCTCCTTAACTATAAAAAAGTGCATAAGAAACTTGGAAGTCTGTATAGGCACAAAAGGTTCCTGACCACAATGGCCAAAATTACATTAGCACAAACCCATCTGCTGTCCACTTTACTGTATGCCTCCAATTTTAATTAACCTAAGGAAAACTGACTTATCTAAGCTAGAAGCATGTTATAATAAAATTGCTAAGTTTGCATCTGACTACCCATATAGAGCACATCATTGTACAGCTTTAAGGATACTAGACTGGCTTGAGTTTCCCAACATTATTCTTTACAACCAACTCTCTCTAACTCACAAAATTGTAACAACACCAACTGAATCCCCTGCACTAAAAATCTCATCCTTCCTTACAGTTCCAGCAGACCACTTTGCTTTAACTACAAGAACTTAGTCTCCAAGGCCAACAACACTGCAGGAGAATCTTTATTTTCCAACTATATATCTCGTATGTGGAACCCCCTTCCTATCTCCATTCTGTCAATCTTATCCACTAACCACTTTAAGCCATCACTTAAAGCTTATCTAAAAAAAATAAATGGCTATGTTCCTGTACTACCCCCTCATGAGTGCTCTGATACACCACAGTATACCCAAAACATATCCAACTTCCTCCCGGTGTTTAATCCTTTGTTCCTACCGATCTGTCAACCTTATATCTTGACATAAGTCATACCTGCAAATAGTTCTAGCTATGTTCAAAGTCCAGGTTTTGTTGTCAAGATGTAATAAATTTCTATGTTCTTATGTATACTACATTTTGTTTACTTTATTGATTATTGTAATGTGTGCATGCAAATTTACTGTTACTCATGGAGCTTTTCTCCCCAGGCCTCTGCTGAAAAAGGACCTGTGTCCAGTCGGACTTTCCCGGTAAACAAATGTTAAATAAAAATAAATAAAAGTAAAATAAATACTGAAGTACCTGAAAAACATTGGAAACATGAGCTAATAAGCATTATAGAAAGCAAAGAAGTTTATATCACTTGAAGATCACCTATTGTCCACTGATCAAGAAATGGATGCAAGAAAACCAGACAATAGTAGTCCATGAAAAGAAGGCAAAAGTAGCATTGATCACTGAAATTGCTACACCTAGTGACTTTTCCATGTAGACAGAGAGAGAGAAAGTCATAAAATACCAGAATTTGCAGGCAGAAACAAGGGAATGTGGAAGAAGGATACCCAAACAGTTCCAATAGTAGGAGCAACAGGTCCTATAAAAATGAATTAGCAACCGTACTTGGATGTGTTACTGTACAACTACCTATCTATATCAAACAAAGCTCCTCATTAGCACTTTTCAAGAAAAATCTTGATGATTGGATGGAAAATAGGAAATTCACCGAATCACTTCTGTGGCTGTGCTCGACTGTGGCACAGGAAAATAATTTTCCTGGGTGGCGAAAGCCAGGGTACCTTTTTGGCTAGGCTTATTACAGGCCCTAGGGCTAATAGCCTAGTACCTACCCATAAACACAGGCACTTAGAATTGAAACTTTCCTGTAAAAGTACCTCTGAAATTTCCTCAGTACTTAGTTGCACAAAGGACACTGCCCCGCAAGTTCGGTTTCAGTCTTAATGCTAGCCAGCTGGTAAGACCTCTTGTATCATCCCTATGTAGATTATGTAATAAGGATCTGTAACCATGGATATGCACTTTCCTGCTGTCTGTGCAGCCAGTTTGAAAAATATGGTCATCTTGAGGCAATGTAGCAATTGCCTCATGTTTACTTACACTCACCTAAGTCTTAAACTGATATGGTATGTGAGAGATGTGATTATACAATAACACTGAAGGCAAGGCTGTCACATGCAAGCACTTGTAATACCAAACATGTAGTCAGAAATACACACACTACACCCATCACATACTATGGATTGGACACACAGACCCACATATGCTGAGGCTCCCAAATATAATCTTCATTAAACACCAAAGGCCTCCCAGACATTGCACTTACAAGAAGCACCCTCAGCAACCTCAAATGCATTCTATCAAAACCACACTCACCATGACACATGCGGGAGCATTTTGACTTCCTTGCCCATAAGGCAAACCACCATACAAACCAGTATTTTGGTTAGTAGACTCCATTGTGAAACACACTGTTTTCCCTCTTACCAGGCTGAGTAAGGAGAAAGTTACAATCAGTTGCCTATCAGAGGCCAGATCATGCATGCACTCAGGTCATTGAACCACAAGTTATCTATAGTTTATGTGGGTGTAAATAACCTGAGACGTACTTCCCTGGACTATATGAAGAGAAACATGATGGATCTTACTTTGTCACAAGCTGGTGTGAGCCAAGCACTGAACAGCATTATAACTTTTCCAAGGGTGTTGCCACAATATGAACAGAAAATAATTGGCTTAGTTGGTGTTATAAGGATGGGGGTGTAATATCTGACAGCCTGGGAAGTACATGGTTTACATACCACCCTGCTTTATCAGGGATGGTCTGCACCTGTCTACTCTAGGCTTTCCAATATTGGCTAAAACCTTGTCCATCCCCCTAGTGCCTACCAACCTGATAAACTTTCCAAAATAACCAAACCAACTAAAGAAAATCCTGAAGTGTTACTACTTAATGCTAGGATTCTAAACAAGAATTATTTAAATACAAATTATTTTTGTTCCTTAGCTAAATCAGCTTTATTAAAACTAATCTCCATCAGTAAATTCACAGCTACAGTGACAGAGTGGTTTGTACTTTGCAGACAGGATATCCAGTTTGAACTACTTTGTAACATAGTTTTGATTGGATTGCTCTTGGTTTCTTAATTTTATATGTTGCTGTGTGTTTTAGCTACTATGATATCTCTGCTTTGAGGGAAAACCTCCTAGTTACAGCTTTAAACAAAGGAATCTAGCTACTGAGTATCTGTACACCAGATAATCAAATATGTTGCAGTTTTTCCTAACCCTCCCTCCCTTTTGCTGTTGTGAGTTTAACCGGCTAAGGTATCTATTCCCCTCCCTTATGGTAATCTGATTAACAAAGTGCCACCCCTTCATTGACAAAGGTGACATTGCAAATCTTCTAGCTGATAAATTTGGCTGTAATTCACCTCCACTACCCTGTGTGAAATCCATTCTAGCATATCTCCCCAACTATCAATAGGGAGCAGGTCCCGGCGGTGCTAAGGCCAAAAACACTGCTGCAGTGGGCCCCAACAATAAACCTGACTACCTCTTAAATAGCCTCAAACATGACTTAGCAAGACTTTTCAACTACAACTTCAAAACAGGTTACATACTGAGTGAATTGATGGCTGCAGTGGTCATCCCTCTCCTCAAGGATGAACCTACTGACCCGTGACCTACAGATCCATCAGTCTGATAAGTCTAATAAGCAAAACCATAGAACAAACTATCATGGAAATGCCTATTCAATCTGTTTGATTTCTTTGTGAGGGTCACCAAGGCTATGGATGTGGGGAAAAATAGTGCACACTACCTACTTTGATGTGGCTAAACCATTTGATACAATACCTCACTTGGGTATTATTGATGAACTGGGCTACTGGCTGCCTCACAGATAGGCCCCAAGAAGTCAGGATTAGTGAGACCACTTCCACCAGGAGACCAGTCACCAGCAGACTCCCCCATGGCTCTGTGTTTGACCTGTTCCTATTTTTCAGAAGTCAAGGCTAATGTTGAATGCCTCTGGCTCACCAAGTTCACAAATGACTATAAATTGTAAGCTACCATAGATTCCTTCTATGATACAAACAGCCTACAAGATGATCTGACACAACCAAATTATTGGTGCCAGAGCCATGGATTAAAACTAACCATGAAGAAATGCATTTTGGTGTCCTTTGGGAAGTTGAACACCCAAGCTAATTACTCCGTTGATAAAACACTCCCAAGAGTTGCTCTAATAGCCAAGGATTTGGGAACATGTAGCTATCAATTTTGCCTTCAATAAACATGTAGCCAATATGGTAAGAAAATCATTCTGTCTCCCAACTCAAAAGCAAAGGTATGGTATGCAGGTCCAACAAAGTTATTGTGCCCCTCTACTCAGCCCTTACCAGACCCATCATCAAATACTGTGTCCCCTTTGTCATGTATCTAACCAGGCATCTGCAGCAGTTGGAATGCCCTCAGAGGTTTCTCAACAGGGGAATCCAGGGTATGATTACACTATCCTACACAGATCACCTTAAGGCCCTATCTCTTTACTCAGCCTCCTACATGTTACTGAGAACTGATCTTTGCCTGGCATATATGGCATCCTCAGACCCATATCTATTGGACCTATTTGCACATTTGTGAAACAGACAGTTGCAGTAAAACTAGATCCAAGGACCTGAACTTTGCCCAAGACATAAAACATCCCAGAAAGAGCAATGTGTTTCATAGGATCCCTGTACTATGGAATGGGCTCTGCAGCCATGTGAAGTGGAGTTCTTCCCTGCCCTTTTCAAGTGAAACCTTGATCATTGGATGGGAAATTGTAAATTCATCCTGATGACCCCCCATGTCTCTGATGGATAGAGGCCAACTGTAAGTTAGCTAACCCCAAACTGACATACCCCCCATAACACTTAGCTACCTCCTTACTAACATACCCCCTGCCATACAGGTGTCCAGTGTATTCAAGGATACAGTTGAGTTAGGTAGCGTAGCTAGGCTTACAAAGACCCTGATAGTCAATAGAATAGTACAAACCTATGGGCATATGAAGCTATACAAGATCTCCTCACCCTGGAGAATGTAGACATCTGAGCAGCTACTGAGACACAGTTTAAAGTTGCAGAGTGCACTCCAGTAGTGAAAGGCTATAATGCTTCTCACACATTAAGACCAGCTACCGCACAGGAAGAGACAGAAAGTGAAGGTATCTCAAATTTACATCAAAAAGTAGCATACCTCAAGGCCGGAAAACTCCAATCTAAACATGCAGATCAGGAGGGCTAATGAAATCTACCAAACAAAATCTGAGGTAAAAAAATAACCTCCCAGACCAAGGACAATCAGAAGACATTCTTCAGCTATATCCATGACCTCAAAAGCAATACACAACAATGTGCTGAACTAATTGTAAATGGAGCCACCTACACTGAGCTGGAAAATATAGCAAATCTACTGACTCCTGAGTCTACTGATGGCATCATACTTGATTAGTTTCTGATGCATATGAACCACAACTGAAATAAATTGTAGTAAATGTAATTAGCTGTACTTTACAGTGTGACCTTGCAAATGCATGAATTGAAAAATTTGATCCAGAATCAGATGCTTTATCTGTCAGGCCACACAGCAACCTCACAATTGTCCTTCATTTGTATGACTCAGTGTCAGATGTAATTCAGTGCAGGTAGTCCCACACTGAAATTAATAACCCCCAAAAAAGCAGTGAGGCCTATGGAATACTAATATGCTGTATAGAAATTCATGTGTGGGTCACATTAATTACAGTTAGGTTAACACCCAAACATTATTGATAGCATCGTAAGACACATATGGATGGCCTCTTTAATCTACTCCTAATAATAATAATACCCATTTGTTAACCAGATAGGCCTACTGGACACACTGTCCCTTTTCAAGGATAATTTCTTTTTAAGTGACTTGTTCAAGGTCACACAGTAGACAAATGAGGGCTGAGTGAATCAAATCCTGCACCACTGAAGTTGCATCTTACATCCTTAACCTTCTGCATCATGTGACATCATTAAACATTGTTGGTGCAGTGTTAAGGCTGTGAGTTGTAGCTCCTGTGGTGCAGGCTTTGATTCCTTCAGCCTCATTTGAATATTTTGTTTTGTTTTCTGTATTTGATGATGAATTGACTTAAGCAATGGCAAGCAGTAGGCTCAAATGAAATGGTCAGAGATTGCTATCAAATGTGATATTAGACTGGGCTCTTTCAATAAATAAAAAAGGAAGGAAGTAGAACAAGCCTATTTAGATGACAACAGTAAATGATGTAGAAGTGGATGTGGAACAAGGATATGATTAACAAGTGCCTGGATGCAGAATCAAAATCATGAAAGGCCCCTGCATACTGAGCTGGTAGTGATTTTGGCAATGTAGAAAAAAATAAATTAGTTGTTGTATTCAAAATGATTGAGTCTTAAGAATTACCAAATAAAATGCTGAATGTCCAGTATCATGACAACATGGATAAGCCTTTCAGTCTCATATAGAAATGAAACTGAGGCAAATAGGGTAACAGCCAAATGGCCTAAGACCCATCCTTCTCAAATGTCTCTAATTTTGTAGAATATTTAAATAATTTTCCCTGTCACTTGCAGATTTTCTCCTGGTAAATTAATCTTGAACATAAAATGCATGTTAATACAAAACTGTTCATTTTTTAAGTATGAATTACAATAATTAAAAATGTTCATTAATCCTACTGCTGCAGTAGCTCTTTAGCCTATGAAACAACAACCAGCCAACATCAAAAAGCTTTGATTATGCTCCAACTCTTTCACTCTGCTAATTGGCGAGAATGGCAAGATGATAAAATCAGCAAAAGGAGAGAAGCATTGCTGGAATTAAATTCATCGTCAAGTCTTGGTGAGTACCTTCACAAGTTGGACACTGTTTTTCACAAAACCTCATCAAGTTGACACTGATATATAGACTGTATTTTATATAGCATGGACATAAGTATGTTAGAAATAATAAAACTAGCTGGCTGCACAAGTCCCAGGATAAAAAAATTGCCCAATCCTGGTAGTTGCACTGGTATCAGGACTGGAAAAAAATGACAGTATAGAATCCTCAAGGCATGGAAATAGTCCTACAATGGGGCAAGGCTAGGCCCAGAGGGAGGATGGCCCCGTGTTGTAGAAGGAAATAGCAGTCTACAAAAATTGATAGGCCAAAAAGAGCCATACAGATGATAGAGTGGACTATTGAGGATATGATAAAAAGGAAATTATGTATTGCTACTATTATGCAAAAGCCTAGAATTTCCAGACAAAATGTATATGTAAAGATTAAGAGAGAAATTACAGGAAAGAAACATACTTTCACAAGGAAAAAAACTGTAAGAAGCTTCAAATAAAAATGTATGTTCATTAATGCAACAGATCCATGAAAAACACTATATAGACCAAGCATCCTTTTCCCAACAAAATCTAGATTCATTTGAAGGGCACAAAAAAGAAATATGATTATGGGAAAGAAAGAGAGATCTGATATGGTGCAATATTTATGCAATGGAGAAAGCCAAATTAATCACCATAAAAAGACATCCCCAAAGATATTTGAAGAGAAATATAGGCAACAGCATCTAGATATGGAAAATTTCACAATAAAAACATAAGATCACAAAGCAGGCATGTAGAACAGACGATTAGTCAAGTAGAAGTTAAAAAATAGAAGCTGAAGTTATGAAATACTTGTGAAGTGAAGGATTCAGTGTAGAAAGTCTAACACAGGTTATATCACAGCATGATGGAACAACTAGTCCCCAAAGTAAGGAGAAACAAGAGAAGCAGGAGACATCTGAAGAAGAAATATGGACATGGGAAAGAAAAAGAGATTTAATATTGTGTAATATTTATGCAAAGGAGAAAGCAAAACTAATCAGTGGAAAAAGGGCAGCACCAAAGATATTTGAAGAGAAATACAGGCAAAGCCACCCGGATATGGAAAATTTTGCAATACAAAAAAATAATAAAACAGAGGAAAAGTAGAAAAGAGAAGTAGTAATAGAAAGTAAAGAAATAGAAACTGAGGTTATGGATTTAGTGTAGAAAAAGTAACTCAGGTAACATAACAGAGCAATGGACACCCAAATTAAGGAGAAACCAGTGGAGTAGGAAGCATCTAATCAGTTGACCTATGAAGATACTTTGGAGTCTCCCATAAGAAGCCAGAACAAAGGTTCAGTTGGAGCTATACAGCAAGGGAAAGAACAGGAAGCTGTGGCAACTCTGACACAGTCAATGTCATGGAGTGATAGGCCAGTGAGTTCCTATATGAAAGAGCAACAGATGATGCAGGGTGAAACTGAAAACGTGGCAAAGGAAGAAACCCTGGAACTTTCTGTAGAATGCCCGCAAGAAATGGGGAACAAAGAATGTGCCCTCAGTTTAGAAGAAAATGATCTAAGAGGAGTTGCTTGATTTAATAGAGATGAATAGACATATTAAGATCAACAAAAGAAACAGATTGCAGAAGATCAATAAAACCCCAAAAGTTAGAAGTTTGATACAACAAATGAACACAGTAATTAGGACTGTCCATAGAGCTTCATGCAATATAACAGATGTAAATAGAATAAATTACTGTGTAGCCAAATTAATAATATAAAGTCCTACCACAAGAAAACAGGGTAGTAAGAGAAAGGATGGGGAGAAATCAAATGCTATCATGGAAGTATGGAATAGAGAAAACTATAAAGCAATTAAGACAAGAAGTGTCACTGTCAGAAGGGTATAAAAGAGGGAACAGATCAACAAAAATACTAAAAGACAGACATAATAAAAGCAATGCACATTATTATAACAGATCAAGATTTATCATACACTATTGTAAATAATAAACTAAAAATATCAGCACATGCGGAAGAACTTAGAGGATTCACAGATAAATATAAAGGAAAAGTACAAAATAAACAATTTATTGATGGCCCAAAAAAGTGTTATAGAGAATTGGGAAACAAGGTAAAAGGAATTGAAAGACCACCAAAAAAGAAGAAATAGATGCATTTTGGAGAAATATTTATGAAGATCCTGTGGAACATAACAATGATGCTAAGTGGATAGATGAAGTAGAAGAAAGAATAAGAAATTCAAATATACAGGATATGAAATAGGATGAAGTAACAGCCAGAGAGATTGAAACAAAGTTAAGAAAACCTCTAATTGGAAAATCCCAGGTCCAGATGGAGTACCTAACTTCTGGCTAAAATTATTAACATCTTTGCATGAAGATTTAGCCATGAGTAAGAACTATTTATATGCACACCCTGAACAGACACCAACTTGGCTAACAACATGCAAAACAATGCTCCTATTTAAGAGTGAACCTGCAAGCTACTCTAAAAACTATAGAGCAATAACTTGCCTTCCGACGACATATAAACTGAACAATGAAACTGATGTTGACAGAGTTTATAGTCATTTAGAAGAAAACTCAATTATGGCAATAGAACAAAAGAGTAATAAAAGAAAGTCATATGAAACAAAGGATCATTTGTTGTTAATAAAGTCACAGTGGAGAACTGTAAAAAGGGAAATATAATCTAAGTATGGCATGGATAGACTACAAAAAAGCATTTGACAGTATCCCACATTCATGGATAAAAGAGTGCTTAAAATGTATAACATACACCCTACACTGATAAACTAGATCACAGCGACCATGAAACAGTGGCAAACCACTTTGCAGCTAGGCCATGCTAAAGGACAAATTATTATTCCAAGGATAAAAATCTAAAGGGGGACATTCCAGGGTGACTTTGTCACCGCTGCTCTTTTTTCTTGCCCTTAACTCATTAAGCTGTCTGCTTAACAAATTAGGTCTTGGCTATAATTTGGCTCCCAGAAAGCAAAAAATTGTAAAGACTTCTCATCTTCTCTTTGTCAATGATTTCAAACTGTATAACTCATCAGATGAGGAACTGAAAGCACAACTGCAAGTAGTCAAAACTTTCTCAGATGATATAAGAATGTCATTTGGTCTTGATAAATGTGCAAAAGCAACCTTTAAAGCAGGAAAGCTGCAGCACCAAGAAAACATCATTTTGGGACAAGAATGTGATATAAAAGACCTTGAGCAAGAGGGAGTGTATATGAACTGATGAAAGATAAACAATAAAACATGAATAAATGCAAATATAACTCGGTAAGGAATATTTTAGAAGACTTAAATTAATCCTGAAAACAGCATTGACATCTAGGAACAAAATTCAAGCTATAAACCAGTTTGTTCTTCCTGTCCTAACTTACAGTTTTGGAGTGATTGACTGGCCTCAAATGGTGTTGGATAGACTAGACAGGAAAACAAGAAGGGATGCTTCATGCTCATCAAATGACTTTCATCTTTTCCCGGTTAGGGGTCGCCACAGTGGAACTGCAGTCCGCTCATGATTGGCAGTGGATTTTTATGGTGCCGTGTTGCCAGCCCGATGCCCAACCTTCAATGAAAGCACGCCCAGTCACGCTTCCATCTACCTGCAGGTATTTAACATCACTTAACCACGGGGAGGACACTCGACTGCTGGGAGGACATGCAGACTCCACACAGAAGGCACTCCAGCCAAGAATCGAATGGGAGAACCTTTTGCTGTGAGGTGACAATGCTAACCGCTGCACCACCATGGCTGATTTATAAAAAAAAAAAAATCAGTGCACACCAAGATTATTTATTCCTCGTTATGCAGGAGGTATGAGCCTTCTTAAAATTGATTACATGTATAGATCTGCAGTCTTGCGAATGCATACATATCTGCTGACTTCACAAGACCCAAACATAGTGAAAGTTTTAAAACATGAAGAGAATAAATCTAAGATGACTTCCTTCTTATGCAGAAGCATATCAGCATCAAGCAGGAATGGAAATCAAACCAGAAGTAGATAAAAGTCAGGCAGCAACTGAATGTGTGAAAAAGAAAATAAGGTGAAGGATCAGATGAGAAGGCAAGAAATGTAGAAAATGCATAAATATAGTTGCAAGTATAGAAAACTCCTTGAACAACCTCATGTTGATCAGGCTCAAACACAGGAATGGTTAAGGAGAGGTGAATTCAAACCAAAGGATGAAAGGTTAATATTGGCTGCGCAAGAAAGTTGGCTACATCCACGTTGGTTTACAAAGTCCATTAGATGTGGGAAAAACAGACAAATGTAGGCTTTATAAAACAGAATTGGAAACAGTTGAGCACCTCGTTGCTGGTTGTGACACACTAATAGCAGAAGGACTGTATACTGAAAGGCATAATAATGTGGCAAGACTGTTGCACTGGAGATTGTGCAAACATTATAACACTGAAGTAGCTGAAAAACATTGGAAACATGAGCCACAAAGCATAATAGAATATTATGAAGTCTACATCACATTGGATCACCCATTACCAACAGTTCAAAAGATAGATGCTAGAAAACCATATATAGTGGTCCATGAAAAGAAGACAAAAGTAGCATTGATCATTGAAATCGATACACCCAGTGACTACAGTTTCTTGCATACAGAAAGAGACAAAGTAAAAAAATATCAGGTTTTGCAGGCAGAAATGAGAGCAATGTGGAAGAAAGATCCCCAGACAATTCCAATAGTAGTAGAAGCAATGGGTCTTATAAAAAAGAATCTACAATCGTATTTAGATATATTACCTATATAACTCCTTACAAATTGCAGGAGTCATTACTGGGCACATTGCGGGTACTGCGAAGAGCACTTCTGGCTAACATCAAAGACTGAAACAATACTAGTTTCATGAACTTTAATCATACTTTGACTTGGGAATGGGGTCCATTCCAGTCATGACATTAGAAACCCAAAAAATTTGGAGAAGTTAAGAAGGGAAAAATCAACAGTCAGCATGAAGCTTTCTTCAGTACTTTTCTTGCCATCTTAAGAAGAAGCATCTCTCAGGCTTCACATGTGCAGCAATTGATGAAGATCATTGTTTCTGGCAGATAAGCAATTGATGGGGAACCCCTCCACTATCAAAAGCACAAAAATCACTTACGCGAACAGTGATTTCTGAGTCAAATAACCGACTCATTAAGTAGGTTGTATGGTCGACGCAACAAAGTCAACAAATTCTGTCAACCATTGTTTCTAAATCCCCCATTCACATCAATGCTGTGAATCCCTGCCCTGTGTATGTCCTTCTAAACAGACGTACACATGAACTTCGACATTCCGACTGTCACTCCTACCATGGTCGAGGAGGTGGCTGTCAGACATGTCAACGTTCACCTTTTGATTGTAAACCATTTCTTTTGATTAAAAGCCACATTGCCCTCTAAGAAACCTGGTATTTTTTTACAGTATCGGGAGATGTTAAGTTGTCAATCTCGCCTTCATTCTTGCTGGATGGGTTCGGAGCCGATCCTCGGCTCCGACCCGGCACTCGCTTTAGCTCGAGAACTCCTTTTACCAGCTCGAGGCAACCCTATATCCCATGATGCAAGGCGGAACTACCTCAGATCTCGTTTGCCGCTTAGCGAAAGAGGTCTCCTTTGCCAGCTGAGGTAAGTTTTTTCTTGTTAAAGAAGAAAAAGTTCAGTTAGGGGTTTATTTTTTCCCTTTAGTGTTAGATTAGCTTGTACTTAGTTACAGCCCACCCTATTCCCTTCCTTTTAAACTTTTATAATAGTTTTCAGTTTAAAGTTTTAGTCAGGCCTAGTTCCCCAAGTTATTCCCTTCCTGTGTGTCTGTGTAGGGATTAAGTTGTGTGTTTGTGGGGACTGTTTGTGTCTATCCTTTTTAGGATGTCTAAGGAAGGCAAGGTCTCAGGCTTCAAGAAGTGTGACCAGTGCTGTCAGAAAATGTCCCTGACAGACGGTCGCACTTCTTGTGTGTATTGCCTTGGGGCCTTTGCACCTGCAGGACTCCTGTGCGTTGTGTCATGCTTTTAGCCAGAGAGTCCTGCAGGAAAGGAGGAACAAATTAATCCTCCGAGGTTTACTTAAACCTGAAGGTTCTCCTCCTAAGTCAGGGGCAGGAAAACCTCTTAAGCCACCGAAGGCTCAGGCTACAGTGTCCAAGCCTCCTCCGGTGGCTCCGGCTCCGTCGGAGCCGATATCGGCTCCGGCTGGAGTCGATACTTCTTCTGTTAGAGTAGTGGGTTCGGTGCCGGCCGGCTCCGATACCCTGACTACTGTGGCCTTGTCGGCTCCGGCTGGAGCCAACACTTTATCCAGCATCGGAGCCGAGATATCCTCGGCTCCATCTGGGGTTCAAGGGACTTCGGCTCCGATGGCTTCGACCCGTAAGAGATCCCGGTCCCCTTCGATACTAAGTATTCACTCAGCTCCGGGGTCTCCTCTTTTGTCGGAGTGGAGCCATCGGAGCCGATCTTCGAGCTCTTCCAGGCTGTCTGACCACGATTTGGAGAGGGTGGTAAGCAGGCTGTTGAAGTCTCAGGCACTGGCCCAAATGCTCCATAGCCCGTCTCAACAGACTTCGGCTATAGCCCCTATTCTTGAGATTCCTCCTCCGACTCCACACCAGAGTTCGGAGCCGGAGCTTCTTGGGACAGCGACTGTTTCGATGCCGGAGCTGATACATCCTTCGGCTCCATCATCTTCGGCTCCGATCTCCTCCTTGAGACCTTCCTTGGAGGGATCCGGTCGTCGGGTTTCCACTGTCGGCTCCGAGGGGGCTAGTGGCATCGGACCCTTGTCCGACCCCGCTCTCCCTCTCGGGGCTTCGGCTTTGGTAAGCTCGGTGCCGACATCAGCCTTGGAGCCTTCTCTCTCCTTGGAGCCGACCATTCCTGTTTCTTCGGAGCGGGTGTGTTCAGGTCTCCCGGGGAGAGGAGCCTTTGAGGTGATGAGGAGTGTCCTGGCCTCTGAGCCTGGTCAACGGTCTATCCCTCTAGCTCCTCCCTCATCAGTGCCTGCAGATGCCTCTTGCCAGCCTCTTGCTCTCAGGCCCAGGGATCCATCGCCCCAGGTTTCCCCACTGGGAATTTCCTCCTCTTCCGAGGTTTCTCCTGACCCTGCAGGGGAACCCCCCTTGGAAGAGGACGTGTAAGAGGAAACACACAGACTCCCCTGAGTCTACTACATCTGATACCGACTTAGATGAGTCGGAGGGTTCCCCACGGTCCCCCTCTGAGGATGTCTCATTTTCAGACATCCTTGAGCTCCTCAAACAGAGGGGGAATTGGCCCTCCATTGACCCCTCCGAGGATGAGTCGGTATACCTGGAGGCTTTTGGATCCCGACCCTCCACCTCCTGGGTGTCTCCACCTTTCGACCCACTCATGCAGGTAGTGGCTCGGAAGGCGTGGGCGGCTTCAGATTCTGTGGAACCTGTCCCCAGGAGACCATCCAAGTTCATCATGGCCCCTTCGGATAAACAGTTTCTGTCCAAAGGTGTCTCTGTGGATGCTATGGTGGTAGCGGCGGCCACTAAGAAGGAATTGGCGGATCCTTCAGTACCTGTCCATCCTCCTAATAAGGATTCTAGGACCATGGACAGGTATGGAAAGCGGATGTTTTCTTCAGCGACCTTTGCTATGCGTTCGCTGAATTATCTTTGTCACTTCACCAGACTTCAACAAGATATTCTCAAGGAACTGGGAGAAGTAGTCCAGGATCCTTCTGCTGCTGGGGCTCAGGAAAAGATTGCCTCTCAGCTTGCTATCCTGAATTCTATATCTAACTCCTCCATGCGGCTCATATCTTATGCGGCCGATGGAGCGAGCAGGGCCGCAGGCACAGGTGTTGCTCTTAGACGCCAAGCCTGGATGCGGCTGTGTAATTTTGCGGACCCCTTTAAGGCGTCCTTCACCAACACCCCTTTGACGGTTCGGCTTTGTTCGGACCTCAGGTGAAGGATACTTTGACCAGATGTGAGCAGGACGGTAAAACTCTTTCTGCCGTTGGAGTCCAGTTTTCCACTCCTTCTAGACCATATCCCAAGGGTCAGAAGGGGGGGAAGATGTGGTTTCATAAAGCCCAAGGAGCTACACCGGACACACGTGGTCAGTTTACCCCCAGAGGCAGAGGGGGTAACAATAATAGACGCCACCCTAGAGGCAGGGGGGTCCTCAGAACCAGGGCAACAGGGAGTCTCTTCCTGAGAAGCCCTTTCAGCATCCCTGAGGTGTTGCCCGACTGCCCACCCTTGGAGGCAGTCGGGGGAAGAATTTCGCTGTACCCAGTAGCCTGGCAATCCCTATCACAAGAGAAGTGGGTACAGTCGATTATATCCGAGGGTTACAAAATCCCCTTCGAAAGGTTTCCCATACCTCTACAATCCCTTCCAGACATCTCACCCGGTCAAAGGGATTTGGCAAGACAGGAAGTTTCAAAACTCCTGGAAAAAGAGCCATCCAACAGTGCCGGCAGACCAAGTAGGATCCGGCTTCTACTCAAGATTCTTTTGGTCCCCAAAGGACGGGAGATTGGAGACCAATACTAGACCTAAGCAGACTAAACAAGTCTGTCAGAAAGGCAAGGTTCCGGATGGTCACGCTGCAATCCATTCTGCCCTTTCTGGGCAAGGACAACTGGATGTGCTCTATAGACCTTCAAGATGCGTACTATCACATAAAGATTCACAGACGCTCCAGAAGGTTTCTCCGCTTCGGCTGGGAGCCAGTCATTACCAATTCAGAGCACTGCCCTTTGGCCTCACTTCAGCCCCAGAGTGTTCACCAAATGCATGGCAGTGGTCACAGCTCATCTGAGACGTCGAGGATTCCAGGTGTTTCCTTATTTGGACGACTGGCTCCTCTCCGCCACCTCCAAGCATCAGCTTCTTCGGTCCAGAGACTACACCCTACAACTTTGCAAGAGTCTAGGAATTTCGGTAAATTTCGAAAAATCCTCTCTGCTGCCTTGCCAATCTATCACCTTTATAGGCGCAGAGTTAAATACCGTCAAAATGTTAGCCAGGCTAACAGATCAAAGGATTCTGGACATCCAGAAATTTGTTCAGCTTCTGTTACAAAGCAACAAGATCAAAGCCAGGTTTGTCTTGAAAGTTCTAGGCTTAATGGCTGCAGCCATTGTTCTTCTTCCACTGGCTCGCTTCCACATGCGTCTCCTGCAGTGGATGTTATTCACGCAGTGGTCGTACCACGATCTGCCCATGAGACACGAGATCTTAGTGACACAGTCTTGCAGGGCTCATCTACGATGGTGGATATCTTCCCCTCTTCTTCATCAGGGCCGACCCTTTGTTCCCCCTCCTCCAGTTGCCACAGTCACCATGGATGCCTCTCTGATCGGGTGGGGGGGCATTATCAGGGCAGGATGGTCCACGGGACGTGGCAACCCATAGAATACCACCTGCACATAAATGTCCTGGAGATGAGAGCAGTGCTTTTAACGTTGCAAGCCCTCGACGACTTTCTTCCCACAGGGACTATTGCAGTACAGACGGACAACATGTCCGTGGTCTGGTACATCAACAAACAGGGCGGAACCAGGTCCTATCCTTTATGTCGAGAAGCTCTCAGACTTTGGCAATGGGCGATCTCTTCTCAGCGGTTTCTGATAGCAACGCACATCCCCGGCAGGTCCAACCTATTGGCGGACAGGCTAAGCAGATCTATTCTGATGCCTCATGAGTGGTCTCTCAATCAATCTGTAGTGGATCAGATTTTTCTGAAGTGGGGCACCCCTTGTTGCGATCTTTTCGCTACCCCTCAAAACAGCAAGTGCCCAGATTACTTCACACTATTTCCTCTTCCAGGCCAACCCTTGAGAGACTCTCTAACCCAGGATTGGCCTCGGGGACTTCTTTATGCTTTTCCTCCCTTTCCATTGATTCCACAAGTCATTCAGAAAGCCACCGTTTTGAGAGCCAAATTGATCCTCATTGCTCCCTATTGGCCTCGACAAATTTGGTTTCCATCTCTACATCATCATCTTCTGGTGCAGCCCTGGCATCTGGACCCAGTTCCGGATCTTTTGATCCACCAGTCGGGTCAGCAGCACCGGGCCATTCATTCTCTCAACCTCACTGCTTGGTTGCTCCACTTCCTTCCCTAGCCAGGCTACCAATGATTTCTGACTCAGTCAGAGACATTTTAGTATCTTCTTTAAAGTCATCCACTAGAACTGTTTATGCTAGCAAGTGGCGACGTTTTTCGATTTGGGCAAACGCCAGAAATATTGATCCTTTCACCGCTCCTGTACATTCTGTTTTGGATTTCCTGGCGGAGGTTTTTCATTCGGGATCTTCGTCATCTACAGTCAAAGTACAACTGGCTGCTATTTCCAAGTATCATGTTGGCTTGCATGACAATAACATCATGTCTCATAGGTTATGCAAAGCCTTTTTAAGAGGAGTTTTTCTCCTCAAACCGCCTGTGAAACATCCTCCTCCGCAATGGGATCTAAACTTAATGTTGGCATCCCTAATTCTATCTCCTTTCGAACCGTCTGCTATGTGTTCTTTAAAGTTATTGACGTGGAAGACTATATTTTTGCTGGCCGTTACTTCGGCAAGAAGAGTTTCTGAGATTCAGGCCCTCTGTATTCGTTCACCTTATCTGGTTTTTCATAAGGATAGGGTTTCGCTCAGAACTAACCCTTCCTTTCTTCCCAAGGTTGTATCTCAAGCCAATATTAACCAATCTATTGATCTACCAGTTTTCTTTCCTAACTATTCTGACAGAGCTGAACAGAAGCTGCTTTTTTTTGGATGTTCATCGTCAGCTCAGGTACTACTTGCATAGGACTAAACAAATTAGAAAATCAGACCAATTGTTTGTCTCCTATGCAGAAAACAGGTTAGGTCTTCCAGTTTCTAAAGTGACCTTATCTAGATGGTTGACTTCCACCATTTCCTATGTGTACTCTCTAAGGGGCAAACAACTACCTTCTAAGCCAAAAGCACATTCGACCAGGAGTCTATCCACTTCTGTAGCCTTTCAGGATAGACTTCCCATTGACACTATTTGTGCAGCAGCTACTTGGGCCACGCCTCATACCTTTGTGTCTCATTACAAGTTGGATTTGGCCTCCAGAGATAGGGCCAGTTTTGGTTCCACAGTTCTCAAGAGTCTGTTCCATTGAGCCACCCGGGATACAGGTGCTAGGACGCGGTCCCATCCAGCAAGAATGAAGGCGAGATTGACAACTTAACATTTAGAAGTTATGTACCTACCATAACGTTCCATGTTAGTTGTCTTCTCGCCTTCTTTCTGTGTCCCTCCCTCCTTCCCCCTGGCCTGGACAGATCTTGGAGAGTTCCTATTAGATTGCTTCCTCTGGAGCATTGTTATGAGGACTTCTTTTAGGAATCATGGTTCCTAATTATGTTAGGATAAGTCTTTAGCAGGGTCAGTTAGCTGCCAAACGAGATCTGAGGTAGTTCCGCCTTGCATCATGGGATATAGGGTTGCCTCGAGCTGGTAAAAGGAGTTCTCGAGCTAAAGCGAGTGCCGAGTCGGAGCCGAGGATCGGCTCCGAACCCATCCAGCAAGAAAGAAGGCGAGAGAAGACAACTAACATGGAACGTTATGGTAGGTACATAACTTCTAATTTCTTGTCATGGACTGCTGATTGATCTTTGAGTATTTATTATGGTATTTGGGGCTAATTTTGTGAAAAATCTTCGATTGCTTGTGCAAAGTTTGAACCTTGTGGGACAGAAAAGTTTGAGAGGGAACAGGCAGGAAATTGTGTGTCTGTGTAATGCTTATGCCATTTTGATTCTTCCCTGGTTACAGCATAGATACTCACTCCTAGCCTGGCTTTCACTTCTCTGCAGTACCTAGAAAGAACAAAAATCGCTTACCAAGTAGTCATTGTTATTGTGGCAGACTCGGGCTATTTCTCAGCCAATAATGGGTGAACCTGTAGTGGCCATTGGTGGTGGTTCAGACCACTCACACCTCCAGCTTCCTCTGTTGGTAGTCTTTTCAGCCAACATGAACTGGGGGTCAGCTATGTCCTTTTCAGCTGTTCCAGTGTCTGATATGGCATGGGGGAATCATCTTTTCTGGGTCAGGAAAACACTCCAGTATAGTCTTCGCAGGGATACTTGAGGCAGTAGACCATTAGATCAAGCAGATGTCCCCCCATTTGAGTCAGTCCTCTTCGGCTGGAACTTCAGTTAAGAAAAAAGAAAAGTTAAACATTGTTCTGATGAAGATATTACTGTTAAAAAATTAGTTCCTTACCTTGACTTGTTGGGCATTATAGGAAATAAATCATGGTATGCAGAAGCCTTTACAGATGGGTATTCCCTCGCAAATTATTCCTGGGGAAACAGTCTGATTTTGATTTTGAATCAGAACCTTTTATCGATGGATGGGGAATCACAAACTCACACTTGGGGTAGTCCCTATGTCCCTTATGGACAGCGACAATATGTAAGATACTCAATGCATAGGACATATTCTTGCCATCCTCTTCCCCCTAGGGACCATATACTGGGTAAAATTTGGTTATATTGGCAAGGCTTGTAAGGGCTCTTAAGCCGTTAGCCTAGTAATCTCCTATGAGCCTATATATTTATAGCCTAGTAATCTCCTATGAGCCTATATATTTAACAGACATAGGGCTTCTTCTCCAATTAGTGGAATGTGAGGAAAACTATAATTCTTATCCTCCAGTGAAGGCGTTTTCATTTAATGAGACCATTGCTAGGATGAATAAAGAATTTTTATGGGCACAAATAGGTAATCTCCCTGAACTGAGGAGGTAGTGTGATATTGTTACAAGTAGATATATTTCATTCCTCTCCCATCTCTTCTATAATGTCAGCCCTCGAGGATGTGTTTAATACTGCTTGTACTCATCCTAACTAGCTTTCAGTCCCTTAAAAAGCAGATAAGATGAATAAGCTACATCAGGCTAATACATATCTTTTCTTTCACCTTAAGTCAGACCCGGCTGTCATTTCGTCTCTGTCTCATACTAGCAACAGGCGGGTGATCAATACCAACCCTTCACCTGGTGATAAGGAGGACAAAATGTTGGACTATATAGGTAAGAGAATTTTATCTTCCACTTTAACCTTCAGAATTCTGAATTACCAGGCATATATGTGGACATTCATGCTATGTCATAGGGAAATTCTGAGGGAATTGGCTTCCATTCTTCCTACAGAAGAAAGCTCTTTTCTGAACCAAACTGTTTCTACCCTTTCTCAGATATCTAAACATGCTTTGAATAATGTGCATAATTGTGCAGATACTGTGTCCAGGGCCACTGTTACTGCTACAGTGTTAAGAAGATATGCTTGCATATGTAACCAAGTTTGCTGATGAGGTGAAGTCTGAAATCTTGAATTCACCTTTAGATAAGGAGATATTGTTTTGTTCTTAATGTTACCCATGTTCTCTAAGAATATAAAGAGAGAAATTAATTCAGAGAGTTTCTAAGATATTTTGCATACCACAATGCAAATCTTATAGGCCTCCCTGTTACACACACATGCACACACAAAAAAAAATCCTTTTCTGGCAAACAAAGTACAAAAAGTGAGCTGGCTGGATGGTAACAACAATAAAAATTGAGGGCCTTTTCAGAAAAAGGTCCAGTCCAACAGTACAGCATTACTTATGTCAGCATTCTATGCCCTCTTCCTTCTTCCCTCTCCCCTAGTCAATATCTCTACAAATGTGTCCCAAAAATGGCCATCAACATTCACCTTTGGTTAAAAAAAATTATTTTGGTCTCCTGGGTATTAAAAGAGTTACAGATGACACTGGATGCAGAAATATTATTTCAGGGAAATACCTTTTCACCTTCAAAACCAACAGATTTTTTTTCCTCAGGTTGTTCAGTTTTTATATATCCTGGGAATCCTTGAACCAGTGCCTTTGTCAAAGGGGCAAAGGCTTCAATTACAGAATATTTCTAGTACCAAAGAAAGAGGCCTCTTGGAGACCAATACCAAATCTTTCATTTATAAATATGTATGTAAAAGCTTCAAAATACAAAATGTTGATCTTGCAGAACCTGTTACCTGTCATTGTTTATGAGTTACTTGGTAACTCTTGACCTAAAAATGCTTAGTACCATATTCTCATAGCCACAAGCTTCAGAAAATTTCTAAGGTTCTGTGTATCTGGGACACATTATCAGTTATCTGCAATACCCTTTGGTTTATCTGTTGCTGCAGTGGTATTTACAAAATGTCTAGCCCCAGTCATGTCTTATAGCAGACTGGATGTCATTTATATTCTTCCTTATTTAGACAACTTTGATAGTTTTAGCCAGATGTCAAAAATCATTAACATGGGTTATGTCTTTCTTAACCAACATGGAAATTCAGATTAATATTGCAAAATCCTCCTTGACTCCATCTCACATAATTCTTTCTGGGATACCTTCTAGATTCTCTTCAAAAGGCCTTTTTAACACAAGATAAGGTGGATCTTTTATCTGGATTTTTTTTCTGAACCTGTCCAGTTGGTCTCAGACTTCTGCAAGAGATTTTCTCTGGATCCTAGGGGTCATGGCCTGTATGATTCTCATGTTACCTCTTGCCAGATTACACATGAGAAAGATAACAGCGGTTTCCAAAAAACACATGGACCCAGAATTTTCATTTTCTGGAGTATCAAATTCCAGTTTTAGGCTTTATAAAAAGGGATCTGCATTGGTGGTGGCAGCAGCAACTTCAACTGAATCCAGGTATCCCCTACAGGCAATACCACAGTCAGGTGGTATATAGACAAGGAGGGAGGGACAAGGTTGCACTGTCTATGCAGGCTCGCAGTGATAGTTCGGGAGTTAGCTCGCCAGGATTCCTTAACTATACAAGTATTTTGCATTCTGTCAGAAAAAAAAACATAGCTGCAATCAAACTGAACAGGATCAGGACAGACCCTGATGGAGGGAAATTGAAGGAGGGGGGGTCTTCCAAAAACTGATCCAATTGGGGGTACAGCTTAAGTGGATCTGTTCACATCCTTACAAAACAGACAACTAAACAAGTTTTGTTTCAGGGTTCCTTACAAGCAGTCCTAGAAAATAGATGTATATATTGGAAGGGAATGTTCATTTATGCATTTCACCCTTTCTATAGATATCAAGGGTAATTCTGAAGATTGAAAATGATAACCCAAAAGTAATTGTGGTGACCCATGTTTGACCTAGGCAGCATTGTTTGTTGTTATGGAATTATCCAAGGACAATTATCACAAGCTTCCTCACAGACTAGATCTAATCACACAAGACTGAGGGACTTTGATACACCACAGTATCTTATGATTTTCAGCTGACTGACTGGATGATTCAGTTTTGATACCTTATAAGCACTTATTTTATGAGGATGTGCAGCAGGTCGTAAAGGAGGCAAGAAAGCCTGCTACTTGAAAATCCTATGTTGGTAAGTATACTTGCTTTTTTTAGTTGCTGCCTAACCAATAACCAAGGGTCCATCATGGATTTTGTTCCACTGGTGCTGAAGTATTTGTGTGAGTTAGTTACCACCTGTTTCTTCTCTGTTGTTAAACAGTTTTTGAAAGGAGTTTTACTTCTGAGACGACCTCACAAACAGGTTGCTCCTCTTTGGGATCTCAACCATGTGCTAGTGAAATGGACTGTGTCACCTTTTGAACCTTACCATCAAGTTGATTTAAGGTTTTTGATTTGGAAACCTGTACTCCTCATTACTCTGACATCTTTAAGAAGAGTACCTGAGTTGCAAGCTGTCATGTTGGGTGAATCCTATCTGATTTTCCATAGGGAAAGGGTACTTTAAGAACAAATCCCTTATTCATGCCCCAAATGGTGTCAGTGTTTTATTTAAATCAAGCCATCACTCTCACAATTTTCTACCCAGAATGTAAAAAAGCAAGGAAAACACATTCTGCGTACTCTGGACATGCACAGCCAGCTTGGGTATTATCTTGGCTGAACTAGACATTTTAGAAAAGCTAATCGGCTATTTATTTCTTATCAAAAAGCAAAAGGGTACCTTTTGTCTAAACATAAAAATTTCTAGTGATTGTCCTCAAGTATTGCTTTTTTTTTTCACTTCCTGGTATTCCTACTATGGCCAATCCACTCCAGGCAGTATCAAGACTTATTCCATTACAACCTTGTCTTCATGGTATACTAGGAAGAGGTGGATTGTAGAGGCATCTACATGCTCTACTGCACATACTTTTACAAGCATTACAAACTGGATTCCTTTTCCTTGTCCAGGTAAAACTTTGCAAGGACCATTCTCCAGGGGGCTACTGAGTCCATATCCATTCTCTTTCCAGGACGGTTAAGCTTTGGTATGTAATCCATGTAGCCTGCTGCATCAGTGGGAATGATGAACATAGTACAGTTGTGTAAGTTGCACTTACCCATAACAAGAAAAAGATTGAATTCCTCACTACTGCAGTGGCTAGCTCACTCTCCACCCCTCCTTTACTTGTATGCATGTATGTGTGTGTGTGTTTGTGTGTGTGTGTGTGTGTGTATATATATATATATATATATATATATATATATATATATATATATATATATATATATATATACATGATCTATATGGATCTACTTGAATTTCACGAACTTACATTTACCGAAATGTAAGTCCGTGAGCTGATTTATACGAAAGTGTGTTTTGCCGAAAATGCACTTTTGTGTAAATACAGCTGTCAAAAAAGAAAACAAGAAAGAAAACAGGTGAAAACATGCAGTTTGCATATATCCTTACTTGTACATCAACGTTTAGTGTTGATGTACAAGTAAGGAAATTATTGTTGAGATCGTGATATAGTAGGGATGAGGGAATATTCCCTTTTCCCCATTGTAGTGCGATCTTGGAGTGAGAATATTAAAGTGGGAGGGTGTGGGGGGGCACAGGGGTGCTTGACCCCCTGAATAAATGTGTTTCAAGTGTTTTATTTATTTATTTTTACTGGATTTATGCGAAAGTGCATTTTTGATTAAACGCACTTTCACGTAAATCAGCTCGCGAATTTACGTTCGATCTAATAGGGATATATATATATATATATATATATATATATATATATATATATATATATATTTTTTTTTATTTAAAGGAGAAACATATTTATTGAATTGTCACTTAAGACATAGGCAATCATGCGTTTATATAAATGAAAACAAACCATTTGACATATTTTCAATTGCAAACATTATACATCACATACAATCCTCTATATAGTAATTGTCAGGCAAACATTACATAGCTCATTCAATTCTTGCCTTCCCTTAAACCTCATTCTTCCTCCAAAACATTATTCTGCACATATTCCCACAATTTCCATTCTTTTCTATGTAATTTGCACCTACACTTTTCTAAAGATCCCATTTGCAGTTCTTTTATCTCTGATACTGTATTTACTACTTTTAGTATGATTGGTTTAGACTTTGATTTCCATTTTCTAGTATTTGCTTTTCTGGCAGCCACCAGAATTATACTCAGTAAGGCCTTAATATGTCTAGTCATTTCCAAATCTGTATCATAGCTCAAAAAGTATTTCCTTAGTTACACCAGTTTGCTAAACCAGTATTTCTGACAGAGTAATCTGCAGGGAATTTTTAAAGTTTGTCAACTTATTACACTCCCAAAAATATGTTCTCAATTATATCTTTCTCCCTCATCGCACCTCCAATATTTACAGTCTACCTAGGGAAAAATTCTTTGTAGTCTGCCTGGGGTATAAAAATACCTATACTAACACTTCTAAGCAAATAACCTACACTTTTTAGGCTTTGTTGCATGTTTGGAACCATACATATATCCTACCATTGTTTCTTTGTGAATTGCTTATCCAGTCTCTTCCTAATCCTTTCTGAACTCCTCTGATTGATTCCTATAGTTATCACACAATATTTCATATGCCCTACTAATAATCTCTTTTTTTAATGGTGGCTTCTGTTTTAGATTCTACTAAAAACTCTACCAGTGCTGGACTTTCACTTAGGATCGATAGGAAAGCCAATCTCCAGCCTGCAGCACAAATGAATTATTAGCCTCTTCCCATTCTATTAACTTTTCCTGTCTAATTATTTGCTCTCAATACCTTGCTTCCTTTGCCAATTTCCAGCCCCATCTTACATATTCTCTGTACCTCTGATTGCAATCATCCCTATTGGCAGAATCTGCTTTCTTCATTTGTAACATTTTCTCAGTGTAATGTATAGGAGCCTCACCTATATTGTTCTGAAATACCCCTTCAAATAAGGTAATCCCAAGCTACCATGTTATCTTGGAAGGATCAACTTGTCCCACTTGACTCTTGCCCTCTTTCTCTCCCAAATAAAATCCTTCAACTCTTTATTAATTGCTATCCAAAACTACTCTTCTGGTTGAAAAAAATATGACTAATCTGTGTATTAAACTAAAGGGACTAAAACCATTTTTACTGCTTGATCTTGCTGTCCATATCCATAAAACAAAGCATATGATATTGTTAATCCTCATTCATTCCTTACGCATGGGGTATCGGTTCTGAGCTCGGAACTGAGCCGGCCATTTTCCAAGCTTGTGTCAACTTCAAACTCTCGAGCTAAACTCTTACCCACAGTCCCCCTCTCCCTGTTACCCCAGATTTTGTTTGCCGCATTGCCATCCGGTCGTGTCAAGCTACTTCTCTTGAGCTAAGTACAGTCAATTGTTGTTTAATTGCTTTACAAATTACTTTTCTGTCAGAAAAGTTCATATTTTATTGTCTCCTACCCTATAGCATCTAGCATTCATAATTTCTTCAGGTTTTTCTGCTTTTTCCCTTATTACTTTTACTGTGAGGTATTCTCTCTTTGCCATCATTGGTAATCATTTTCCCTTTTCTTTCTCATACCTTCTGGTACTCTCTTGTACCATTGTTGGTACTTTTCTATTAATTAATTTGCTGTCATGGCAGATAAAAAAGGTAGTCCGGGGTTTAGGCGGTGTTCTGATTGAGGACACAAACTGCCTACTTCTGATGCACACTCTTTGTGTGTTTATTGTTTGGGAGCTTCCCATTTATCTGTTGAACCACCCTGTACTATTTGTGAGAACTTTTCGAATAGAACATTGTTGGAAAGGAAAAATAATCTGTTACTGAAGGGACTTTTAAAATCTCCCTTTTCAGAGGCTGTTTCTGGGTTGGACGTCTCAACCCCTCCTAGAGCCCATAAGAAAATGGATGTTCCTACTAAGGCTAAATCTTTGCCTTCATCCCCGGCTGGGGACTCCTGCCAACCCAAACCTAAAAAGGCTAAAGTTTTGGCTCTGGAGCTCTCTCAGTCAGCCCCAGTGTTTTCGGTGCCTAGACCTTCAGCACCGAGGCCTTTGGCTCCATTAGGGATTTCGGCTCCGTCTTCTCCTGCAGCCTTCTATATATCGGCACAGAGGGGCTCCTTGGTTCAGACCATTACCACTGTATTGGCACCGACCGTTCGGTCAGCGCAGACCTTGACCATGTCGGCTCCGAGATCTTCCTCGGAACCGACACCTTTATTGTTGACTCCAGCTTTGTCGGTTCCAGTTTCAGCACCAACAACCACTTCGGCACTGATCCCTGTGTCGGTGCAGACAATGACCTTGGCACCGATGACTTCTTCAGTGCAGACAACAGTAGTTCAGTCTCTCTCAGCACCGTTGTCCTTGGTGCAGTCAGATGAGATGGGCACCGAGTCTGCCTCTTCTGTGGACAGGCCTGTTCCCCCTCAGTCTCCATGAGGTTCACTAGAAGTCTTTCCGAACATGATGTGTTGCATCTTGTGGGCCAGGTACTCTTGGCCAGAGGTATCCACCCCTCAGGAACTATCCTTCCTTGGGAGTTGATCACCCATCTCCAAAGATCCCTTTTTATTCTCCTCCTTCATTGCCTTTGAAGTCCATGGATATAGTACAGTCTTCCCTTTCTGCGGTTCCCTTTATGGATTTAACTAAGGAACCACAGTTACCTTTGTGGCAGGATAGTTTAGCTATGACCCAGGATGTCAGCTGTGACATGCATAGCTTGCTGCTCCACAGCCATCCAGGGACTCCAGGTCGGCAGGCTGAACCACTTAGGGGAGGGGTGACCCCTGTCCTAGACATACACTCCTCTTCGGGTGGACCAGCCTTCCAACTGATGGAGAAGGCTTTTGCTGCTGCTGGTGATACCGGACTGTCTATATCTCTGCCCACCTCTGGTACACTGGTTCCACAAGTCGCTTCTGGCAGACACCGGGTGCAAGGGCCACAGGACATACTCCCTCAGGAATCCCCCTTTCCATTGTCTTCTCCAGCTTCTCCCGCTGAGGAGGTCCACCAGAAAAGTTTGTGTAAGAGGAGGCACATGGACTGAAGACACAGATTTCGATTAGGGAGAAGGATCCCCTCGGTCATCCTCTGAGGTATCCTTTGGTGATATCCTCGTAATCCTGAAACAGAGAGGTGACTGGCAGTCCTCTAATCCGACCTCTGAGGAATCTGTGTTCCTGCAGGCCTTTTGTGCCCGGGACCCTACCTCCTGGGTTACTCCACCTGCAGATGAACTTGTTCGGCTCATCGTACAGTGTGCTTGGAAGGCTCCTGATACCATCAAAGCTATTCCCTGGAGGCCAGATAAGATCTTGTCCCCTCCTGCTTTGGATCCCTATTGGTCCAAAGGCCTTCCTGTGGATGCTTTGGTGGTGGCAGCCGCAACAAAAAAGGATCTGGCAGAAGAAGAAAGCCAGACTGCCCATCCACCTAACAGAGAGTCCTGGGCTTTGGACAGGATAGGGAAGTGCACCTTTGCTTCAGCGACCTTCGCTATCAGGTCCCTGAATTATATGGCACATTTTAACAGGCTTCAAAGGGATCTGGTTTCTGAGCTCTCTGAAACCTTGGCTGGTGCCATGTCTGATGAGGTCCGTGACAAAGTGGCCTCTCAGCTGGCCACCATTGAGTCTATATCTAACTCCTCTATGCAACTGATATCTCAAGCATCAGAAGGAGCAGCGGGTTCAGCTGTGGTCTTAAGACGACACACCTGGATGCACTTGTGCAACTTCCTGGAACCCTTTAAGTCTTCTTTTCTTAATGCCCCCGTTGAGGCCTCCTTGTTGTTTGGGCCCAAAGTTAAAAGCACACTGGCCAGATGTAAACAGGATGATAAGACCCTTTCTGCCGTAGGTGTCCGTTATTCTTCCCCTCAACGTGCTTTCTCCCGAAACCAAAAGAGTGGGAAGATATGGTTTAAGAAATCTCAGGGTCCTTCCGTGACACACAGGCCAAGTTCTCCCGCAGAGGCAGAGGGGGAAACTCACAGGGAAGAAGCTCCTTTCGGGGCAGAGGGGGTCTGCGTAACCAGGGTTCCAGGGATTCTTTCCCTGGTCAATCCTACCAGTGCTCCTGAAGAATGGCCCAACTCCTTTCCTCTGGAGGTGGTTGTGGAACGTTTATCCTTGTACCCTTCTGCCTGGCTAACCATCACCACTGATTCTTGGGTACAAAGGATTATAACCAGAGGTTATCATATCCCCTTCGATCTTTGTCCCGTCCCTTCGAAAAATCTTCCCGACGTTCCACCCAGTCAAAGGGAAGAAACAGCACTAGAGATACAAAAGCTGCTAAGAAAAAGAGTAATCCAAATAGTCCCTCCAGACCAGATAGGATCTGGATTCTACTCATGACTATTTTTGGTGCCAAAGAAAACCAGGGACTGGAGACCAATTTTGGATCTCAGTGTATTGAACAAGTTTGTGAAAGTACAAAAATTCCAGATGGTCACAATTCAGTCTATCCTTCCACTTTTGGAAAAAGATGATTGGATGTGCTCTATAGATCTTCATGATGAGTACTACCACATAAAGGTGGACAGGCCATCAAGAAGATTTCTGTGCTTCTGTGCGGGAGCCAGTCACTACTAGTTCAGAGTACTGCCCTTCCAACTCTCTATAGCCCCCAAAGTGTTCAGAAAGTGCATGGCAGTTGTCACAGCTCACTAGAGACTTCAAGGATTCCAGGTGTTTCCATACCTAGATGACTGGCTCATTTCCGCCCCCACCAGACATCTACTGGAAAAAGCCCTGGCATACTCTCTCTTCACTGCTCAAAGGCTAGTCATAACCATAAACTGGCAAAATCCAATCTCGCCCCATCTCAGTCGACAGAATTCATAGGGGTTATCTTGGACACAAAAAACTGCAGAGCTGCTATTCCAGAGCACAGAATTCTAAGGATAAAGCAACAACTAATCCCAATCCTTTCAAAGGAAAAATCCACGGCTCACTCAGTTCTACAACTGTTGGGTTCCATGGCAGCCTCCATCACCATTGTTCCCCTGGCCAGGTTTCACATGAGGCTTCTACAATGGCTACTGCTTACCCAATGGTATCCTTTTTAGCATCTTCTTTCAGCCAGGATTCGAGTAACCCACAGGTGCAAACAGGATCTAAATTGGTGGATGTCACACAATCTCTCACAATGGTCTCGCCCCTTCTCCCCCAGCAACCCAAGGCCACAGTGACCACGGGCACCTCCCTGATGGGGTGGGGGGCTATGTCAGGGACAGACAGTCCAAGGCACTTGGTCCGAACTGGAGGCCCATCTGCATATAAATGTTCTAGAGCTGAGGGCGGTGCTTCTGGCATTGCAAGCATTTCATCCCCTGATGCCATCTGGGACAATTGCGATTCAATCAGACAACATGGCGGTGGTCTGGTACATCAACAAGCAAGGTGGAACCAAATCTTACCCCCTTTGTCGAGAGGCCATGAGCATATGGCAATGAGTGATGGCTACCAACTGTTTTCTACTAGCAACGCACATTCCTGGGAGTTCTAACGTGATAGCAGACAGACTCAGCAGGTGCATTCTTCAACCTCATGAGAGGTCCCTGAATCCCTTGATAGCGGGCGGAGATCTTCCAGTGCTGGGGCATCCTTGCTGCAACCTCTTTGCATCCCCAACCAACTACAAATGCAGCAACTACTTCACCCTGATTCCCCCTCTGAGACAGTCACCCAGGAACGCTCTAGTCCACGATTGGCCCTTGGGTCTTCTTTACGCATTTCTACCCTTTCCCCTTATTCCCCAATTTCTGAAGAAAGCCCGGTGGTTGAAGAGCAAGGTGATCCTCATAGCACCATATTGGCCTTGTCAGATTTGGTTCCCCTTCCTTTGGCCTCACCTACTAGATCAACCATGAATTCTCCATCCAACCCCGGAGTTGATCTCTCACCCACAGAACCTGATTCATCCCAACTTGAACAGCCTGAAGCTCACAGCTTGGCTACTCCAATTCCCTTTATTGCCAGGCAGAATGATCTTTCTTTACCAGTACATGATATTCTCATTGCTTCTCACAAGTCTTCCACTAGAATTACTTATCTGAGCAAGTGGAAAAGATTTACATGTTGGCTGAAAGATAAACAAGTAGACCCCTTTTCAGCACCAGTGTTGATTATACTAGACTGTCTGGCTGACCTGTTTCAATCAGGTCTATCTGCCTCTACCATTAGAGTTCATTTGGCTGCAATTTCTAATTTTCATGAGGGTGTCCAAGATTCTTTTCTTATGTCTCATAAATTGTGCTAGACCTTCATAAAAGGTGTGAATCATCTGAAGACACCTTTTAGAGAACCTATTCAACCATGGGATTTATCATTAGTTCTACAAGCTCTGACAATGTCACCTTTCGATCCAGCTTCTTCTTGCAACCTCAAGTATTTGTCATAGAAAACCTTGTTTTTGGTCGCTATTACTTCTGCCAGACGTATTTCTGAACTTCAAGCTTTATGTATCAAGAGTCCATACTTGATTTTTCATAGAGACAGAGTCTCTCTGAGAACCAATCCATCATTTCTGCCTAAAGTGATCTCTAAAATGTCCATTAATCAAGCCATTGAATTGCCAGTTTTCTTTCCCAATCATTCAAACAGAGGAAAGTATTGCCTACATACCCTAGATATACACAGGCAAATCCATTTTTACTTAAAAAGGACTAAACCCTTTCATAAATCTGACCAGTTATTTTTGGCCTTTTCTGGACCTAGATTAGGATCTGCTGTTGCTAAGGTCACATTAGCTAGATGGTTGAAGGACTGTGTGACCTTTATTTATACACAACATAATATCTCATTGCCCACTACCATGAAAGCTCATTCAACAAGGTTGGTGGCAACTTCTGCTGCCTTCCATGCCAGAGCTTCTTTACATGACATCTGTGCAGCTGCAACTTGGGCTTCGCATCATACATTCATCAATCATTACAAATTGAATCTGGCCTCCAGGGGAAAAGCATCTTTCAGTTCTATGGTGCTCAGGAATGTCTTTCCATGAGAGCCTCCCAGGAATAGAGGTAGCTGGGGACTCTGTCCCATGAGTAAGGAATGAACGAGGATTAACGATATCAGATAAAGAAGTTATGTCATACCATAACATTCCATCTGTATTGTTGATCATCGTTCAGTCATTATGACCCTCCCTTCTTCCCCCTCCTGTGGTTTCTAGTGGATCTCACCATCCAGATCTCTTAGGTTATTTGACCAGAGGTAGCCTCTACCTTCTTTGACTTGCAATCTAAATATGAGGTAACAGGGAGAGGGGGTTGTGGGTAAGAGTTTAGCTCGAGAGTTTGAAGCTGACCAGAGCTTGGAAAATAGCCAGCTCGGTTCCAAGCTCGAACTGATACCCCATGCATAATGACTGAACAAGGATCAACAATACAGATGGAATGTTATGGTAAGACATAACTTCTTTTTCCAATTTCTTAGTTTTTCTATTAACTTTTGTTTAGTCTCTTCCCACAAATCCAAAATTTCAAATTCACACCGACTTCACATATGAAGATGAAAAAGTTCACAAACCCAAGAAACACTCCAAATGAAGTGCCTTCATTTTTATTATCAAGACTTCAGAACACCAGCCATGTAATACTTAAAATACTGCCATATCACATGATAGGCACTACCAATCAAATGACCCATGTAAAAACATGATAACATAATATTTAAAGTACAACACTTTAATAAGTAAAATTAAAAGTAAAGGAATAAATATAAATATAAAACATCAACTTAAAATTGCTATCTGTAATAAGCCTTTAATTACAATAAACTATTTATTGACAATATATCGTTTAAACCTTAACTTAATTTGCCAACATAATTCCCATTGTTCAAGCTGAATTTTCCAGGCCCCCCTAGGGTTCAGTTGTAACTTTTCAGAAATCACAAGAGTGAAATTATGAGAGGTATTAATAAGATGTTTGTACAATGCATTAGTACTTTTATTAATGATCTTGTGTGTATGCTCATATATTCTTTCCCAGAGCCTGTGCTCTGTTTTCCCAACATGAAACACTGAACATTGATTACATATATCTGAATAAACCACACCTGTGGTGTTGCACTTGTATCTTCCTTTTACCATTAATACTGTTGATAGAAATGATCACATTCATGTATATAGTTACAATAACTGCAACTATCACATTTTCCCATTTTACTATATTGATTTCTGTTGTAACCACCTACACTTTCCAGTATAAGTTAAGCTTGTTCCTCATTTGTATGTGATTATTGATTTACCACCCAGTTTCTCATACACTTCGTAACAAAGCTAGTATAGGTTTGGAATGTTCTCAGGAATATAATTCTACACCTACTACTGAGTATTAGGAGGAATCCATCCATTTTGGAGTATCCACCCCTATGGTGGTCAGCCAGAATATTGAACAAGAAGAGTCCCCAGTGTTTGATTAAGAGAACATACAGTCAAAGGGGTAACATCCATTACATCAACAGCATTTTAAGAATTCCTGAAGGAAGAATTATAATCACTATCAGAAAGACTGGAACTGATGGATATACATCTAGTGGACTGTATACCATCACCAGTCAACCTGTGTGATGTCCTTAATCATACAGGTGACTAAAAAGTTGATAACTATAGTTCATATCCTTTTACAAGTGAGCATGCTGAAATATTCAGCAAAGGGTATACTTTTTTTCCAGCTGCATGGGCCAATATAGTTTCCATAGTCAGTGACATCAAATCATTTTCCACAAAGTTGAATTTGACCTTATTATATGGTAATTTTGTTTCATCTGACCATAAATTAAGAATATCAAGCACATAAATTAAGAATATCAAGCACATATAATTGTATCTGATATTGCAAACATTTGAACATATGTGTGAAATGGATATTAGGCATGCTATCACTAAACAACTAACACCATATTGTTACAATTTGCGGATATTAAAGATATTTTTTGCTGATTAAGGACATTTCAGACATGACACTTATTTCGTCAGTGAAAACATTCTAGTGTTTTCATTGTTACAATTTGACTAGACAACAAAATAGTTTATTAGAAAATATTCTTTCTACAAACACTCTCAGATATATGAGACCAGATAAAGAAGGTGGCATTGTCATAATGGACAAAATAGATTACCTCAATAAAATATAATGGTGTTGCTTGGTGATATTTATAAAGAGGCTTCCATTAATGAAATGAGTGTAGCCTATCACAAGATAGATGTTTTGCATGATATGCTTATGCAACATCAGATTAGTAGTGAATACAATTAATTGTTTAGACAGGACTCCATGATACCTATGATATTTGGGGTCCTCATAATACACAAAGACATCAACAATCCACCTTTAAAACTGATAGTTGATGCCAGTGCCTCCAAAATGTTCCACATAGCTAAATTTCTTGATTTTGTTCTTAAAAAGAAAAATATCTTTTCCAACTTGTTTGTTGGTACTTTTCTATTAATTAATTTGCTGTCATGGCAGATAAAAAAGGTAGTCCGGGGTTTAGGCGGTGTTCTGATTGAGGACACAAACTGCCTACTTCTGATGCACACTCTTTGTGTGTTTATTGTTTGGGAGCTTCCCATTTATCTGTTGAACCACCCTGTACTATTTGTGAGAACTTTTCAATAGAACATTGTTGGAAAGGAAAAATAATCTGTTACTGAAGGGACTTTTAAAATCTCCCTTTTCAGAGGCTGTTTCTGGGTTGGACGTCTCAACCCCTCCTAGAGCCCATAAGAAAATGGATGTTCCTACTAAGGCTAAATCTTTGCCTTCATCCCCGGCTGGGGACTCCTGCCAACCCAAACCTAAAAAGGCTAAAGTTTTGGCTCTGGAGCTCTCTCAGTCAGCCCCAGTGTTTTCGGTGCCTAGACCTTCAGCACCGAGGCCTTTGGCTCCATTAGGGATTTCGGCTCCGTCTTCTCCTGCAGCCTTCTATATATCGGCACAGAGGGGCTCCTTGGTTCAGACCATTACCACTGTATTGGCACCGACCGTTCGGTCAGCGCAGACCTTGACCATGTCGGCTCCGAGATCTTCCTCGGAACCGACACCTTTATTGTTGACTCCAGCTTTGTCGGTTCCAGTTTCAGCACCAACAACCACTTCGGCACTGATCCCTGTGTCGGTGCAGACAATGACCTTGGCACCGATGACTTCTTCAGTGCAGACAACAGTAGTTCAGTCTCTCTCAGCACCGTTGTCCTTGGTGCAGTCAGATGAGATGGGCACCGAGTCTGCCTCTTCTGTGGACAGGCCTGTTCCCCCTCAGTCTCCATGAGGTTCACTAGAAGTCTTTCCGAACATGATGTGTTGCATCTTGTGGGCCAGGTACTCTTGGCCAGAGGTATCCACCCCTCAGGAACTATCCTTCCTTGGGAGTTGATCACCCATCTCCAAAGATCCCTTTTTATTCTCCTCCTTCATTGCCTTTGAAGTCCATGGATATAGTACAGTCTTCCCTTTCTGCGGTTCCCTTTATGGATTTAACTAAGGAACCACAGTTACCTTTGTGGCAGGATAGTTTAGCTATGACCCAGGATGTCAGCTGTGACATGCATAGCTTGCTGCTCCACAGCCATCCAGGGACTCCAGGTCGGCAGGCTGAACCACTTAGGGGAGGGGTGACCCCTGTCCTAGACATACACTCCTCTTCGGGTGGACCAGCCTTCCAACTGATGGAGAAGGCTTTTGCTGCTGCTGGTGATACCGGACTGTCTATATCTCTGCCCACCTCTGGTACACTGGTTCCACAAGTCGCTTCTGGCAGACACCGGGTGCAAGGGCCACAGGACATACTCCCTCAGGAATCCCCTTCCATTGTCTTCTCCAGCTTCTCCCGCTGAGGAGGTCCACCAGAAAAGTTTGTGTAAGAGGAGGCACATGGACTGAAGACACAGATTTCGATTAGGGAGAAGGATCCCTCGGTCATCCTCTGAGGTATCCTTTGGTGATATCCTCGTAATCCTGAAACAGAGAGGTGACTGGCAGTCCTCTAATCCGACCTCTGAGGAATCTGTGTTCCTGCAGGCCTTTTGTGCCCGGGACCCTACCTCCTGGGTTACTCCACCTGCAGATGAACTTGTTCGGCTCATCGTACAGTGTGCTTGGAAGGCTCCTGATACCATCAAAGCTATTCCCTGGAGGCCAGATAAGATCTTGTCCCCTCCTGCTTTGGATCCCTATTGGTCCAAAGGCCTTCCTGTGGATGCTTTGGTGGTGGCAGCCGCAACAAAAAAGGATCTGGCAGAAGAAGAAAGCCAGACTGCCCATCCACCTAACAGAGAGTCCTGGGCTTTGGACAGGATAGGGAAGTGCACCTTTGCTTCAGCGACCTTCGCTATCAGGTCCCTGAATTATATGGCACATTTTAACAGGCTTCAAAGGGATCTGGTTTCTGAGCTCTCTGAAACCTTGGCTGGTGCCATGTCTGATGAGGTCCGTGACAAAGTGGCCTCTCAGCTGGCCACCATTGAGTCTATATCTAACTCCTCTATGCAACTGATATCTCAAGCATCAGAAGGAGCAGCGGGTTCAGCTGTGGTCTTAAGACGACACACCTGGATGCACTTGTGCAACTTCCTGGAACCCTTTAAGTCTTCTTTTCTTAATGCCCCCGTTGAGGCCTCCTTGTTGTTTGGGCCCAAAGTTAAAAGCACACTGGCCAGATGTAAACAGGATGATAAGACCCTTTCTGCCGTAGGTGTCCGTTATTCTTCCCCTCAACGTGCTTTCTCCCGAAACCAAAAGAGTGGGAAGATATGGTTTAAGAAATCTCAGGGTCCTTCCGTGACACACAGGCCAAGTTCTCCCGCAGAGGCAGAGGGGGAAACTCACAGGGAAGAAGCTCCTTTCGGGGCAGAGGGGGTCTGCGTAACCAGGGTTCCAGGGATTCTTTCCCTGGTCAATCCTACCAGTGCTCCTGAAGAATGGCCCAACTCCTTTCCTCTGGAGGTGGTTGTGGAACGTTTATCCTTGTACCCTTCTGCCTGGCTAACCATCACCACTGATTCTTGGGTACAAAGGATTATAACCAGAGGTTATCATATCCCCTTCGATCTTTGTCCCGTCCCTTCGAAAAATCTTCCCGACGTTCCACCCAGTCAAAGGGAAGAAACAGCACTAGAGATACAAAAGCTGCTAAGAAAAAGAGTAATCCAAATAGTCCCTCCAGACCAGATAGGATCTGGATTCTACTCATGACTATTTTTGGTGCCAAAGAAAACCAGGGACTGGAGACCAATTTTGGATCTCAGTGTATTGAACAAGTTTGTGAAAGTACAAAAATTCCAGATGGTCACAATTCAGTCTATCCTTCCACTTTTGGAAAAAGATGATTGGATGTGCTCTATAGATCTTCATGATGAGTACTACCACATAAAGGTGGACAGGCCATCAAGAAGATTTCTGTGCTTCTGTGCGGGAGCCAGTCACTACCAGTTCAGAGTACTGCCCTTCCAACTCTCTATAGCCCCCAAAGTGTTCAGAAAGTGCATGGCAGTTGTCACAGCTCACTAGAGACTTCAAGGATTCCAGGTGTTTCCATACCTAGATGACTGGCTCATTTCCGCCCCCACCAGACATCTACTGGAAAAAGCCCTGGCATACTCTCTCTTCACTGCTCAAAGGCTAGTCATAACCATAAACTGGCAAAAATCCAATCTCACCCCATCTCAGTCGACAGAATTCATAGGGGTTATCTTGGACACAAAAAACTGCAGAGCTGCTATTCCAGAGCACAGAATTCTAAGGATAAAGCAACAACTAATCCCAATCCTTTCAAAGGAAAAATCCACGGCTCACTCAGTTCTACAACTGTTGGGTTCCATGGCAGCCTCCATCACCATTGTTCCCCTGGCCAGGTTTCACATGAGGCTTCTACAATGGCTACTGCTTACCCAATGGTATCCTTTTTAGCATCTTCTTTCAGCCAGGATTCGAGTAACCCACAGGTGCAAACAGGATCTAAATTGGTGGATGTCACACAATCTCTCACAATGGTCTCGCCCCTTCTCCCCCAGCAACCCAAGGCCACAGTGACCACGGGCACCTCCCTGATGGGGTGGGGGGCTATGTCAGGGACAGACAGTCCAAGGCACTTGGTCCGAACTGGAGGCCCATCTGCATATAAATGTTCTAGAGCTGAGGGCGGTGCTTCTGGCATTGCAAGCATTTCATCCCCTGATGCCATCTGGGACAATTGCGATTCAATCAGACAACATGGCGGTGGTCTGGTACATCAACAAGCAAGGTGGAACCAAATCTTACCCCCTTTGTCGAGAGGCCATGAGCATATGGCAATGAGTGATGGCTACCAACTGTTTTCTACTAGCAACGCACATTCCTGGGAGTTCTAACGTGATAGCAGACAGACTCAGCAGGTGCATTCTTCAACCTCATGAGAGGTCCCTGAATCCCTTGATAGCGGAGATCTTCCAGTGCTGGGGCATCCTTGCTGCAACCTCTTTGCATCCCCAACCAACTACAAATGCAGCAACTACTTCACCCTGATTCCCCCTCTGAGACAGTCACCCAGGAACGCTCTAGTCCACGATTGGCCCTTGGGTCTTCTTTACGCATTTCTACCCTTTCCCCTTATTCCCCAATTTCTGAAGAAAGCCCGGTGGTTGAAGAGCAAGGTGATCCTCATAGCACCATATTGGCCTTGTCAGATTTGGTTCCCCTTCCTTTGGCCTCACCTACTAGATCAACCATGAATTCTCCATCCAACCCCGGAGTTGATCTCTCACCCACAGAACCTGATTCATCCCAACTTGAACAGCCTGAAGCTCACAGCTTGGCTACTCCAATTCCCTTTATTGCCAGGCAGAATGATCTTTCTTTACCAGTACATGATATTCTCATTGCTTCTCACAAGTCTTCCACTAGAATTACTTATCTGAGCAAGTGGAAAAGATTTACATGTTGGCTGAAAGATAAACAAGTAGACCCCTTTTCAGCACCAGTGTTGATTATACTAGACTGTCTGGCTGACCTGTTTCAATCAGGTCTATCTGCCTCTACCATTAGAGTTCATTTGGCTGCAATTTCTAATTTTCATGAGGGTGTCCAAGATTCTTTTCTTATGTCTCATAAATTGTGCTAGACCTTCATAAAGGTGTGAATCATCTGAAGACACCTTTTAGAGAACCTATTCAACCATGGGATTTATCATTAGTTCTACAAGCTCTGACAATGTCACCTTCGATCCAGCTTCTTCTTGCAACCTCAAGTATTTGTCATAGAAAACCTTGTTTTTGGTCGCTATTACTTCTGCCAGACGTATTTCTGAACTTCAAGCTTTATGTATCAAGAGTCCATACTTGATTTTCATAGAGACAGAGTCTCTCTGAGAACCAATCCATCATTTCTGCCTAAAGTGATCTCTAAAATGTCCATTAATCAAGCCATTGAATTGCCAGTTTTCTTTCCCAATCATTCAAACAGAGGAAAGTATTGCCTACATACCCTAGATATACACAGGCAAATCCATTTTTACTTAAAAAGGACTAAACCCTTTCATAAATCTGACCAGTTATTTTTGGCCTTTTCTGGACCTAGATTAGGATCTGCTGTTGCTAAGGTCACATTAGCTAGATGGTTGAAGGACTGTGTGACCTTTATTTATACACAACATAATATCTCATTGCCCACTACCATGAAAGCTCATTCAACAAGGTTGGTGGCAACTTCTGCTGCCTTCCATGCCAGAGCTTCTTTACATGACATCTGTGCAGCTGCAACTTGGGCTTCGTGATCATACATTCATCAATCATTACAAATTGAATCTGGCCTCCAGGGAAAAGCATCTTTCAGTTCTATGGTGCTCAGGAATGTCTTTCCATGAGAGCCTCCCAGGAATAGAGGTAGCTGGGGACTCTGTCCCATGAGTAAGGAATGAACGAGGATTAACGATATCAGATAAAGAAGTTATGTCATACCATAACATTCCATCTGTATTGTTGATCATCGTTCAGTCATTATGACCCTCCCTTCTTCCCCCTCCTGTGGTTTCTAGTGGATCTCACCATCCAGATCTCTTAGGTTATTTGACCAGAGGTAGCCTCTACCTTCTTTGACTTGCAATCTAAATATGAGGTAACAGGGAGAGGGGGTTGTGGGTAAGAGTTTAGCTCGAGAGTTTGAAGCTGACGCGAGCTTGGAAAATAGCCAGCTCGGTTCCAAGCTCGGAACTGATACCCCATGCATAATGACTGAACAAGGATCAACAATACAGATGGAATGTTATGGTAAGACATAACTTCTTTTTCCAATTTCTTAGTTTTTCTATTAACTTTTGTTTAGTCTCTTCCCACAAATCCAAAATTTCAAATTCACACCGACTTCACATATGAAGATGAAAAAGTTCACAAACCCAAGAAACACTCCAAATGAAGTGCCTTCATTTTTATTATCAAGACTTCAGAACACCAGCCATGTAATACTTAAAATACTGCCATATCACATGATAGGCACTACCAATCAAATGACCCATGTAAAAACATGATAACATAATATTTAAAGTACAACACTTTAATAAGTAAAATTAAAAGTAAAGGAATAAATATAAATATAAAACATCAACTTAAAATTGCTATCTGTAATAAGCCTTTAATTACAATAAACTATTTATTGACAATATATCGTTTAAACCTTAACTTAATTTGCCAACATAATTCCCATTGTTCAAGCTGAATTTTCCAGGCCCCCCTAGGGTTCAGTTGTAACTTTTCAGAAATCACAAGAGTGAAATTATGAGAGGTATTAATAAGATGTTTGTACAATGCATTAGTACTTTTTTATTAATGATCTTGTGTGTATGCTCATATATTCTTTCCCAGAGCCTGTGCTCTGTTTTCCCAACATGAAACACTGAACATTGATTACATATATCTGAATAAACCACACCTGTGGTGTTGCACTTGTATCTTCCTTTTACCATTAATACTGTTGATAGAAATGATCACATTCATGTATATAGTTACAATAACTGCAACTATCACATTTTCCCATTTTACTATATTGATTTCTGTTGTAACCACCTACACTTTCCAGTATAAGTTAAGCTTGTTCCTCATTTGTATGTGATTATTGATTTACCACCCAGTTTCTCATACACTTCGTAACAAAGCTAGTATAGGTTTGGAATGTTCTCAGGAATATAATTCTACACCTACTACTGAGTATTAGGAGGAATCCATCCATTTTGGAGTATCCACCCCTATGGTGGTCAGCCAGAATATTGAACAAGAAGAGTCCCCAGTGTTTGATTAAGAGAACATACAGTCAAAGGGGTAACATCCATTACATCAACAGCATTTTAAGAATTCCTGAAGGAAGAATTATAATCACTATCAGAAAGACTGGAACTGATGGGATATACATCTAGTGGACTGTATACCATCACCAGTCAACCTGTGTGATGTCCTTAATCATACAGGTGACTAAAAAGTTGATAACTATAGTTCATATCCTTTTACAAGTGAGCATGCTGAAATATTCAGCAAAGGGTATACTTTTTTTCCAGCTGCATGGGCCAATATAGTTTCCATAGTCAGTGACATCAAATCATTTTCCACAAAGTTGAATTTGACCTTATTATATGGTAATTTTGTTTCATCTGACCATAAATTAAGAATATCAAGCACATAAATTAAGAATATCAAGCACATATAATTGTATCTGATATTGCAAACATTTGAACATATGTGTGAAATGGATATTAGGCATGCTATCACTAAACAACTAACACCATATTGTTACAATTTGCGGATATTAAAGATATTTTTTGCTGATTAAGGACATTTCAGACATGACACTTATTTCGTCAGTGAAAACATTCTAGTGTTTTCATTGTTACAATTTGACTAGACAACAAAATAGTTTATTAGAAAATATTCTTTCTACAAACACTCTCAGATATATGAGACCAGATAAAGAAGGTGGCATTGTCATAATGGACAAAATAGATTACCTCAATAAAATATAATGGTGTTGCTTGGTGATATTTATAAAGAGGCTTCCATTAATGAAATGAGTGTAGCCTATCACAAGATAGATGTTTTGCATGATATGCTTATGCAACATCAGATTAGTAGTGAATACAATTAATTGTTTAGACAGGACTCCATGATACCTATGATATTTGGGGTCCTCATAATACACAAAGACATCAACAATCCACCTTTAAAACTGATAGTTGATGCCAGTGCCTCCAAAATGTTCCACATAGCTAAATTTCTTGATTTTGTTCTTAAAAAGAAAAATAGGAAACAGACTATTTATGCAAGGACTCATGGAGTGCTTGAAGAAGTGTACCTCCATTAAAGACATTCACTGTATGTTTTTTTTTTTTTTAACTATCAGTGTCAAAGATTTATTCACATGATGTTGGACTGGAATGGTTTGCGTAGTTTTTAACAAACAGGTCTCCTATAACATGGGACAGAAATAATGTATATGTAAACTTTATGGATATTGTGTTTAAAAACAATTTTATTTATTATGAATGTTAGTATTTCCACCAAAATACAGGTGTAGCCTGTGGCCTATTGTATGTCAGTATTGTTACGTTGGAGTGGAAAAAACATTTTATGTTTAATAATGTATATTCTATGCATATTAAGCTATATACTATATATTTAGATTATATATTTATTTTATGTCTGGAGTGACATCTGATATGTGAATTTATTAATTACATCAATAATACATCAGATTTTTTTAAACTTCACATATAGTATTGGACTGAATTATATACCATATTTGGATATTTTGATTCTCAAAGATATTACTAATACATTATATTCTAAAACATACAGAAAATTGACTTATTCAAATTTATTTTTGCATTTTAAAAGTAATCAGCTTTATCACTAGAAAAGGGTGGTAGTAAAAAGTCAAATGGTCAGGGCAGACAGAATGAACACTTACTACACAGATTTCAAAAAAAAATGTCAATTATTGAGAGGTATGTTTTTAAACAGAGACTATCCTTTTAAGATGATTAATTCTATAATGTATGAAGTGGAACAAAAAAGAAAAATGGGTTTATAAACCCGTATTATCAAATGGTAGTAATAAATCCACTTCAAACAACATGGTTTTATAAATTAAAATGCATAAAATGGATAGTACATTGGTCCAAGATAAGTTGGATTGGAATATACCTGGGGCCCTGTCAATTATGGTTCAACATTCATTGCAGCATACAGTTTGGATAGTACTGACATTGGGGATATAATATATAAAAATTGGCACATCATTAAAACAAATTCAGAAGTATATAAGAAATTGGCTGACAAACAAACCATCACCAACAAATGAGTAACAAGTCTTAAAAAATATACTGGAAAGTGAGGTGGTTACAAGAGAAATCAATATGGTAAAACGGGAAAATGTGGTAGTTGCAGTTATTGCAAATATACATGGATGTGATAGAATTTCTGTCACCAATATTAATATAAGGATAAAGGGATGATATAACTGCAACTCCACAAGTGTGGTTTATTCAACTATGCATTCTATGTTGGGAAAATGAGGTGCAGGCCCCAGGAAAGAATATAAAAACATATATATGAGATCAGGAATAAAAAAAAAAGTATTAATGCATTGTCAAACATCTTATTAATAATACCTCTTATAATTTCACTTTTTGTGATTTTGGAAAAGATACAACTGAACCCTATGGGGGCTCATGGAATATTCAGCTTGAGCAATGGGAATTATGGTGGCAAATTAAGTTAAATCCCACTGTAATACCAGGTTTGAATGATATATTGTCAATAAATAATCCAGCCAGAAAGCACTGCAAAATGAACAGGCACGAATCCTGGTGTGAAAATAACTTTAATAAAACATAAACACTTTAACTTTATCACAGGCAAAAACAAAACCACTGCACCAAATAAAGTCCAGACCAGGCCCCAAAAATATAATGGCATAAAAGTTTATTTAGTAAAAAACTGTAAGTGCTTACGTGTAGTACTCCTACGCTTCATTAGACATAAAATTCAATCACAAGCCTAAAAATTTTAAACACTGTTAAGCCAATCACTGCTAGCAATCTTTTCCCCATCAATTAAATAATTAGTGGAATACAAGTGATTTAAAGTAACCGAACACTTTAGCAGAAAAAGTACATTTTTGGTATGCTCCAACCAGAACTTATATAATAGATTTCAGATATAATAAATAAGGCATGTATTGCAGATATCTAAACAGTATAATATGCATCATACATAAACCATCTCATCATGCTGTTGCAAATATACTGATGTCTGGAAAATTTTAACGCAGAATTGTGTCAGCAAAGCCTGAAACAGTCCTGTCATCCACATAGTTAACTAAGTATACACCTTATGTAAAATAACAATAAAAAACTAAAACTACTACATGAACACTCATCAGTCTACTAAAGGTGTTCAAAAATACATGAACAAACATATATATATATATATATATATATATATATATATATATATATATATATATATATATACACACACACACACACACATATATATATATATATATATATATATATATATATATATATATAAAACAAAAATAAACATCACAGCTAAATACAGTTAACATAGAAAATATATGTGTATGTAACAGTAAAATATAAGATATATATTTAAGCCCTTGTCAGTTTGTAGCAAAACAATTCAATGTTAAGTTGTCAAACTCGCCTTCATTCTTGCTGGATGGGTTCGGAGCCGATCCTCGGCTCCGACTCAGCACTTGCTAAGCTCGAGAGCTAATTTTACCACCTCGAGGCAACCCTATATCCCATGATGCAAGGCGTGACTACCCCAGATCTCATTTGCTGCTTCGCGAAGAGGTCTCCTTTTACCAGCTCAGGTAAAGTTTCATTAGTATTATACTAAATTCAGTCAGAAAAATTATCATTTTTCTCATTTCTTTCCCTTAATAGTTATAGTTAACTAATACCTACTTATCTTACCCTATATACCCTTTCTCCTTGTATAGGGATAGTTTTTTCCCACCCTCAGGCCTTAAGCCTCCCTTCAAGTGTGGGTGTGTTATTCAATTTTTTTCCCTTCTTAAACTAATTGTGTGACTGGTGTGTGTGTGATTTTTGGTGAGCATACCATGTCCAAAGAAGTAAAGGTCTCAGGCTTCAAGAAGTGTGACTCGTGCTGTCAGAAAATGTCTCTGACAGACGGTCACACTTCTTGTGTGTACTGCCTGGGGCCTCTACACCTGCAGGACTCCTGTGCTATTTGTCACTCCTTCAGCCAGAGAGTCCTGCAGGAACGTAAGAACAAATTAATCCTACGTGGCTTGTTGAAGCCAGAGGGCTCCCTGCCCAAGACTGGGTCGGGAAAGCCCTCTAAGCCACCTAAAGCCCAGGCTGTGGTTCCCAAGCCTTCAGCTGTGGCTCCGGCTCCTTCGGAGTCGAGATCGGCTCTGGCTGGAGCCAATCTTTCTATCTCTGAGGAGGTGCTGTCAGTGCCGGCTGGCTCCAATACGCTTGCACCGATGGCTATGTCGGCTCCGGCCGGAGCCGACGTATCTTTGTCCAGGTCTGGTGCCGATAAGCTGTTGGCTCCAACTGGAATCGAAGGGTCTTCGGCTCTGATGGTTCCTTCCAAGAAGAGATCTCGGTCCCCTTCCCTGGAGTCGATTCACTCTGCTCCGGGATCTCCTCTATTTTTGGAGCGGAGCCATCGGAGCCGATCTTCAAGGTCTTCCAGGCTATCAGACCATGACTTGGAGAGGGTGGTAAGTAGACTGCTGAAATCACAGGCACTGGCCCAGATGCTCCATAGCCCGTCTCAGCAGACGACCGCTATCCCTCATCCCCCTGAAATTCCTCCTCCGACTCTCCTTCAGAGATCGGAGCCGGAGCTTCTCGGAACGTTGACCGTGGGTGCACCGGAGCCGATACCTCCCCTGTCGGCTCCGTCGTCTTCGACTCCGATCTCCTCCATGAGACCTTCCTTGGAGGGATCTGGTCGTCGAGTCTCCCTTGTCGGCTCCAAGGGGGCGAGTGGCATCGGACCCTTGTCCGACTCTGCTCTCCCTCTTGGAGCTTCGGCATTGGTGAGCTCGGCACCGACATCGGCCTCGGAGCCTTCTCTTTTGGTGGGACCGGGGATTCCTGTTTCTTCGGAGCGGGAGTCTTCTGGCCTCCCTGGGAGGGGAGCCTTTGAGGTGATGAGGAGTGTTCCAGCCCTGGAGCTGAGTCAACGGTCAATTCCATTAGCTCCTCCCTCTTCGGTGCCTGTCGATGTCTCTTCCCATTCTGTTGCTCCCGGACCTAGAGATCCATCGCCCCAGGCTTCCCCATTGGGAAGAACTTCCTCTTCCGAGGTTTCTCCTGATCCTTTGGGAGAACCCCCGCGTAAGAGGACGTGCAAGAGGAAGCACACTGACTCCCCCGAGTCTACGGCATCAGATACCGACTTAGATGAGTCGGAGGGTTCCCCACGGTCCCCCTCTGAGGATGTCTCATTTTCAGACATCCTGGAACTCCTTAAGCAGAGGGGGAACTGGCCTTCCATTAACCCCTCCGAGGATGAGTCGGTATACCTGGAGGCTTTTGGATCTCGACCCTCCACCTCCTGGGTGTCTCCGCCTTTCGACCCACTCATGGAAGTGGTGGCTCAAAAGGCTTGGGCGGCTCCGGATTCTGTGGAACCAGTTCCCAGGAGGCCTTCTAAATTCATCACGGCCCCTTCAGACAAACAGTTTCTCACCAAGGGTGTCCCTGTTGATGCCATGGTGGTGGCGGCTGCCACCAAGAAGGAACTTGCCGATCCTTCTGTACCTGTCCATCCTCCTAACAAGGACTCTAGGACCATGGATAGGTACGGTAAGCGGATGTTTTCTTCAGCGACCTTCGCTATGCGCTCACTGAACTATCTCTGTCACTTTACCCGGCTTCAGAGAGATATTCTCAAGGAACTAGGTGAGGTAGTCGAGGATCCGTCAGCTGCTGGGGCTCAAGAAACGTCCCTCCCTCCTTCCCCCTAGCCTGGACAGACCTTGAAATTGTACTCTTCTCTGGGTACGATCCCTTCCTTCTATGGGGCCCAGTAGGAAGTGTCACTAGTATCTAGTGGTTATTTTCTTGGTTTCTTTCTATATTTAGTTCCTCTTCTTCCTTTCTGGGAAGAAGGGTACTGGCAGGGTTTTTTCTATAGCTACCAAATGAGATCTGGGGTAGTCACGCATTGCATCATGGGATATAGGGTTGCCTCGAGCTGGTAAAATTAGCTCTCGAGCTTAGCAAGTGCCGAGTCGGAGCCGAGGATCGGCTCCAAACCCATCCAGCAAGAAAGAAGGCGAGAGAAGACAACTAACATGGAACGTTATGGTAGGTACATAACTTCTTATTTTTGCTCAATCTTTTCAAATTACTCCTATTATTCCCCAACCTTATAGTGCTTGGCAAAATCTCTATGATGAAGAATACAAATCTATAGATGGTAACTTCTTCAACAATATGTTTGGTGACAGCACTTCTGATGTCTCCAATGTTGCTGTAATATATGTTCCCTAATCCTGTCCCTCAATGGTCTAATAGTCATGTCAACATAGAACTTAAAATATTGAACACATTGGGCTAAATATATAACCCTAGCAGTTGAACAATCAGAATAATGCCTAAAAATATTTTGTATTTTAATGGTTGTAATAATGACATTTTGCCACTAGATTGAGATTTTAGATCAGGTATTGTACATAGGTTCACATTATATATTTATAATTGTATTTACTTCATCTCTCTCTCTCTCTCTCTCTCTCTATATATATATATATATATATATATATATATATATATATATTTGGTATTGTAATATTTTGTGAGGTTGGTATCTATGACTCTTTATTTCTTTGCCAGTTTGTTTGATTCTTTATGATTTTATGTTCTAGTTTGCATTTGAAATAAACATTTAAGGTCTTCTTTCCCTTACTAATGACATCATCCAGTAGAGATTTTGATAGATTTGAATTGATTGAAGGTGTGTTTAATTAAGTTGAATTGAATATTGGGTACCCAGGTATTTATATGGTTGAATTGTCTTGGGTCTGGTTTTACATCTGATGAAGTCAGTGGCAGATGAAAATGCAGAAATGTGGGGATAAAGTTAAAGCATTTATGTTTTATTAAAGTTATTTTCACACCTGAATTCATGCCTGCTGATTTTGCAGTGCTTTCTGGCTGGATTATTTGTTATTGCACTTCACTGTTTGTTTTAGCACTGCTTTCCTCCAGTTTCTTTGTGCATTGTCAATAAATAGTTTATTGAAACTAATGGCTTTTTATAGATAGTAATTTTAAGTCGATGTTTTATATTTACATTTATTCATTTACTTTTACTTATTAAAGTGTTGTAATTTTAGTATTATGTTATCATGTTTTTACATGTTTTATTAAAGTTATTTTCACACCTGAATTCATGCCTTCTGATTTTGCTGTGCTTTCTGGCTGGATTATTTGTTACTGCACTTCAGTGTTTGTTTTAGCACTGCTTTCCTACAGTTTCTTTGTGCATTGTCAATAAATAGTTTATTGAAACTAATGGATTATTATAGATAGTAATTTTAAGTCGATGTTTTATATTTATATGTATTCATTTACTTTTACTTATTAAAGTGTTGTAATTTAAGTATTATGTTATCATGTTTTTACATGTAATGTATCTTGAGTGATTTAATTGGTGGAGCCTATCATGTGATATGGCAGCATTTTATTTAAAAAGTAGTATTATACGGTTGGTTTTCTTACCCTCTGATATCACTTCTTTAACCTCTTTCCAACTTTTCAAATATCAACTAAAGATTTATCTCAATAAACACTGGCTTTGCTCCTGCACTAATCCAGACTAATGCCAACTCTTCTCTCTACCATTACCCTTGTTAAAAAAAAAATATATATATTTTTTATATTATCTGGTTAACTTGCTATGATGTCATGTGAACTTTTATGCCAGTGTATTTTTTTATCTGATTATATTAATTGTTTTTACTTGCTATCTTTCTTATGTAACCATTTATGCCTTTTTGTAAAAGTGTACAACTGATGGAGCTTTTCTCCCCGGGCCTCTACTGAAAACGGGCATATATCCAGTTGGACTAGCCCGGTCAACAAATGTAAAATAAAAAAATAAATAAATAAAAGTCTTGATAATAAAGACAAAAGTGATAAAATTTGGAGTGTTTCTTGGGCTTGTGACCTCCTCCCAATATCATTTGCTACTATAACAGAAACCTTTGCTGCTATAACAGAAACCTTTCTAATCCATACTCCTAGGTACTTCATTTTATCTTGTCCCCGTAAATATGGGTGTTGATGAACCAATTTAAGTGCGAGTACATAGTTTACACTGAAATGTCCTTTTCTGGTTTTATTGGATACAAGATAATATCATCTGCAAATATAGCCATATCAATTATATCCTTGAATTTCTGAATCCCTTATTCTCTTTGCCAGTGGCTGTAAATGCAACACACATAACAAAGAGGAAAGAGGACACCTTTGCCTAGTTCCTCTGTTCAAATAGAACTTATCAGAGAGGAAACCACACACTTTAATTTTTTGCCTTTGATCCCTCATACATCCTCCTAATTAACCTTATTATTTTGTCAGGGAATGCAAATACTTCCATAGCTCTACTCATAAAATCCCAGCATACTCTGTTGAATGCATTCTCTGCATCACGAACAGCAGTTGTATTTTCTTACATTCTGCTTCCCTCTAGATCATCATTGTTCTATTAATGTTTTCAAATGTTTGGCTCCCCTTCACAAAACCACATTGATTCATATCTATCAGCTCTATCAGCTCTGGCATCACCTTTGCCATTCTTTTAACCATTATAGACATAAATACTTTATAATCATGTATTAGAATCGAAATAGGCCTATATGAAGCTGGATCTAATGGGTCTTTCCCATCTTTAGGTATTATAGCCACCACAGTTTTCTTCTAGGATGTTGATATTTCTCCTTTTAAAATGCTGTTAAACAAAACCTTCCAGATCTTTATCACTTTCTTCTCTTCTAGATTACAAACTTCCACAGAAATATCATCTATTCCTGGAGATATCTCATCTCCTCCTAGCCTAACTGTTAATAACTGAGCTTTTCTACCTGTAACATTGACATATTTAATTCTTCCATAAACATTTCCATTTGTACTTTTTCTTTATTTCCATCTCTCTCTCTCCCTCTCTGCTTTATAAAGTTTTTCATAAAATTTCCAAAATATTTCTAATACCTCTGCGGGATCTCTGGTTATTTTCATTGTTATAGGCTGCCTAAGCTTGGCAACTCTTTTTACTTTCTGTTACTCACTGTGCTAAAATCTTTTGTAATCTGTTGTTATTATCAGAAAAACAGATGCTTAACAGCAATCTTTGTAAACTCATACATATTATCGAGGCAGTCCATTATTTTCTGTTTAGCACTCTGCAGTTGCTCCTCTTGTTGTTCTTTGAGATTCTTCCTATTCTACAACTCTTTAACCTTTGTCAGTCTCTGTAAATAATTCTCGTTACTTCTTAACCATATCTATTTTTCTTTTATTTCTACCTGGTTTTTAAACTCCAGTTTCATTTTATCCCACTCCCTAGCTATATTTTTCTGAAGAAATTTCTACCTTCCCTGATAATTCTGAAATAATTTCCACTACCCATTTCTTAAATTTGTCTCTGTTTAAAAAATAGGTGGGGAAGCACCAGTGTCTCATTTTTATTTAATTACCCTGCATTTTTATTTTAGTTATTATTGATCTGAAATAGTTATAGGATACATATCAAAACATTCAATTAAATACACGTATTCCTGTGAAATATAATTTGTCTAGCCTAGCCCAGTTTTTGTACCTTGGAGAATACTATGTAAATTATCTGAGCTGTACTAAAAAGGAGTAAAAATGAGTTTGATGCAGTCTTATTAAGATTTTTAAAAAGAGATCTTCTAAGCTTTGGAAGATTCTCCTATGAGCTTGTGCCCAACATTGTTTACAAATGTCATTAAATGATTAATATAGGTAGAATTTTAAGAAATTTTAATGTTTTATATATACATTTCATTATTAATTTTGTGCATGAGGAACGGTTTTTAAGAATATGATTTAACTTTTAGTGCTTTGAAGCACATATGAATTTTGAAGTTTGTGTTAGTTTGAATATTCATGTATTTGTTTATTCATTGCAGTTTCACAAAACATTGATGGTAGTAGTTTTTGACATTTTAATTAATTAATTGATTGATTGATTACTGAATTAGTTAACAAGGTGTTCAATTTAGATGAGTATAAAATAGCTGGATTTTGATAAAGTAATTTATATCTGAAGAAGCGTGCTAGAGGCATGCGAAAGCGCTCATTCCTGTTATTCTGTTGAATAAAAGAAACGTTGGAAATATTTCGTGTTCTCGTGGTGTGTCCTGCTAGGTTGTTTTTTGTAAATTATCTGAGCTCCAACTACTGAATTCACATCTTCCATACCAAATATTTTCATAAATTTCTTCAAAATCTACCATCTTTTGTTATATTTTCCCTTCTAGCATCCCAGATAGATTGTCGCCTTTGCAAATCAAATTCCAGCCAACACCTGTAAGTAGTAGTTCCTGCAGAAAGCTGATATATTTCTTACAGAATTTTCTTAAGCTCCATTGTAGCAGTTTTAAGTGGAATATAAAATTGTTTACTGCACTTTTAGTTGTTTTTTAAGTTATTTAATGTTGTAGGCTACACACTCAAGTGCGTTAGCCTTTCTGTGCTTTAAAAGTGTGTTTACTACTGTTTTGTTTTCCTGACTGTTTTCTCAAAAAAGAAAAAAAAATATCTATTTGCTTGTTTCCCGCCATTGTCTCTAGCTAGAATAGTCCAGATTTCAGATTTGCTGATTCCAGGACTGTATTTTAAGTTTCTGAGTTGTCCAGGCCTTCTGTGGTAGAGAGAAGTCTTTTTGCTTGTCAGTGGGAGTGGTAAGCACTGAACAGCCTATCTAGCACTTGAGGAGTGGTTTCCAGCTCAGAAATTGTATCTAATTGGCTGTTTTGGGCTGCTTTCTATCCCATTTAACTTTCTGACTTAAAAACCCATGTTTGCATGGGTTTGTGCGTCGCGCAGCGCCGGTAAGCTAGGGTAAACTGTTACTGGAGCCAGAAAATCTGCTCTTCAAATTTTCCCTTAGATCTTGCTAGCTTTCACACTTCTGCACTCAAACTAGCTAATTTAAGATCAGCACTTGCTCAAAAACTAAATGTAGCATTTACTGTCGCATATATACTGCTATCAGCACTAAAACTCTCCACAAAGGAGAATAAGATAACAGCTGCAATACTTAATTATATTGTGCATTTAACCAGGCATGTCTAAAGGTCAGTTCCCTGTCCTTTCTCCTATCAACCTGGTGAACCTGGGAATCGTTAGGCAATGTAGCAATTGCCTCATGTACAGAGACAACCCACTCCTCCTACCCCAACACTATGACCTGTGAGAGATGCACATATATAGCCAAAATGGAAGCCAAGCACTCTCCAACCAAGACTGAATCAACCAGTCAGGAGGAGAAGGTTAACACCTGCACAACATCACATTCGACACATAGCCCACCAGTACATACACCACCACAGCCCTCACATAGAAACACAAAACACACACCTATCTTCATGGAGGCTCTCAATAAAAATCTGCCTAAACAACAAAGACCTCTGAGGCAGAAATGCAAGCAACCACCACATCCCAGCACAGACCATATAACACATAGTTCACACAAACAGTGTGCTACACAACCAAAGCCCCTAAGGCAAAACAATTTACCCAATATACTAGTCATAGGTGACTCAATAGTAAGGCACACTGATGTCTCACTCACCAGGCTAAATAAGAAAAAAGTCACAGTCAGCTGCCTGTCGGGTGTCAGGATTCACTACACAATGCATGTACTCAGGTTGCTCCACAAAAAGAAAAAAAATAGACTCAGTCATTGTCCATGTTGGAGTGAACGACCTGGGATATACCTCCCTGGACTACATGAAAAGAGATGTAGAGGAGCTCTTGGATCTTGTAGCCCAGGCAGGTATGACCCTGGCTCTGAATAGTATCCTACTGTCACCCAGAATTATGCCACAGTGTAAACAGAAAATGATGTACTTTAACAATTGGCTAAGTTTCTGGTGTCAGTCAAAGGGGATCCAGTATCTGTCCGCCTGGGATGACATGATCGACAGACCTCAATGCTTTGCCAGAGATGGCCCTGCACCTCTTACCCCTTGGATTCTGGATACTGGCCAGAGATCTTGCCGCCCCTATAGTGCCTTTTTTAGTCAATGTCCTGAAGACAAAATTACCCCATACCAGTCACAAGCAAAAAAAAATCTGAGGGTTATGCTACTCAATGCTAGAAGCCTAAATCTCAAAATGCACTCACTCGAAGCACTCCTAAAAATGGAGAACATCGACATTTGTGTAGTGACCAAGACCTGATTCAAGGCTCAGGAGAGCACTCCAGCTTTAACAGGCTATAATTCTTACCACACCTTTTGGCCCCCTAATCTGGACTTTAGCACTAAAGGTGGCAGTATCTCCATATTCATAAAAGATATGCACACCTCCAGACAAATATCCCAACATAACACATCTGAGATACTTCAGGTACAGCTAACACTGGGTAAAACTGCAATTCAGGTTGTAGCTTGCTATAGATCCCCCACAATGTCTCAAGAG